>NC_041398.2:39831118-39963618 GCF_900747795.2 Erpetoichthys calabaricus | reverse complement strand
TATGTATGTATATATATATATGTTGATATGTGTATATATATATGTGGATGTGTATATGTATGTATATATATATATATATATATATATATATATATATATATGCATATATGTGTATATGTAGATATGTGTATATGTAGATATGTATATATATGTATATGTATATACATGTTTATGTGTGTCTGTGTGTGTATATATATGTATATGACAGCAACACTCATAACAATGACAACACAATTACATTGACAATCATCCATCCATCCATCCATTTTCCAACCCGCTGAATCCGAACACAGGGTCACGGGGGTCTGCTTTAGCCAATCCCAGCCAACACAGGGCACAAGGCAGGAACCAATCCTGGGCAGGGTGCCAACCCACCGCAGGACACACACAAACACACCCACACACCAAGCACACACTAGGGCCAATTTAGAATCGCCAATCCACCTAACCTGCATGTCTTTGGACTGTGGGAGGAAACCGGAGCGCCCGGAGGAAACCCACGCAGACACAGGGAGAACATGCAAACTCCACGCAGGGAGGACCTGGGAAGCGAACCCAGGTCTCCCAACTGCGAGGCAGCAGCGCTACCCACTGCGCCACCGTGCCACCCATTGACAATCATGTTACGTTATTTTTAAAATGTTTCCTTTTCTTTTTCATATCCTCTTTAACACACTACTTTTCCGCTGCGAAGCGCGGGTATTTTGCTAGTTTTCCTATAAAATAGTAAAATAACAATGACAATAACAATAATAATAATATAATAAAAACAATGAAAAATACACAGTATGAAAGCATAAGTACAATATATATGTACATATAGTGCAAATGGTTTTGGGGTGAAACTGTCCCTACGGGAAAGGCTCTGAAGCATTTGCCAAATGGGAGAAGTTCAAACAGACTGTGTGCATGGCTGAGGTAGCGTGTGCTATAAATGTTCTCCAGGCCTAGATGCTGTATCCCAATAATCCTCTGCGGTCTCGACTAATTATCTCACAAGAACTTTCTGATCAGCTACTGTTCAGCTGTGATTCCACACTCAGATGCAGAGAGTTAAAATACTCTTGAGTGGTACACTGACTGTAACAACGCTAAAGCAGCTATGATATTTGTAATAGTTTGGCCATTCCATGGACCACTATATTGTTACAGGTTGATTATAAATTTAAGGCTTCTGATTGTAAACGATATGCTGTTAATTTCAGTACATTTGATAAAGCCACATCAGGGATGTGAATCTAAAACAGTAAGGGAAACCACACAGGAACAGTAGCACTGTTTTGATGTTGGGTACCGCCAGTTTGCAAGACCGAGCAGAAAACGTGCGTACACAATGGATTGTGCTGCCATGTGAATATGTGTGGCTTTACACCAAGTTCAGTTTTTATACATCGTGATGTGAGCATGGAAACAGGTGTACGCAACATTTTTGTGCATACACACCATTTATACATGAGGCCCTAGCTTATGTATTTCTTTGTAATGCTTATATTTGCTACTTCTAAATGAAAGTTTAAATTGATGTCCATCTGATTGCCACTATCCAGCTGAAGGCTAGATTGATCATTCCTGGTCGAACCGTGGTCCCTTAAAGGCTCAAAGGAATGCCTTTGAGAAGTCCTCTATATAATTAGTGGTAAATTTGGTTGAAATAAAGAAATAAAATTAAAGACAGTCCTACTCAGACAAGCACCCTGTTGATGGAGGTCCAAAAGGTTGAATACATGGGGCACAAAATGATCAGGTAACAGATAAAATAGCTGCACCGCTGGTTTTCTCATTTCTTCCTATCTTCAATAGTAAAAGAATCTAAGATTTTAGTTGGTAAATTCATGTTAGTTGCATGTCACAGATGATCAGATAACACGATAAAACAGATGTAAACAAGATAAATGAACATTTGTAAAAATGATTAGACAGAAAATTTAGCAAGACATGAAAATCTGCTTTGTACTATGAAGACATCTGAAAAGCAGGAGTAGATGGTTACAGTACACAGCTTGCAAAGAGAGTAATTGCTGGCATACATATTACTTTGGCATGAGACAAAATTACACTGTATCAGATTCTGCAGTACAACATATTTACAATATGAAATGTGGCCTTGTATTGCATATTGACATTACCATATGACTGAAATGAGATACAAAGGCAAATGAAAACATCTTTCATTGAAAGCAGGGAATATTAAAATCTGATTGAAAAACTAGAACTAAAGTATAGCATCATAAACTGAGCCCACTTTGGCAGAATCATTATTCACCACCTGCATAATGATGTGAAGGTAAGAATTGTTGGCACACAGCTGAATGTCACCACACATGAAACTGTGCTTGAAACACAGCAAAGGGTTTCACACTCATACACACAGACACTTAATTTAGTGAGTCTCATCCTTAGACGAATATTGTGAATTGCAACATTTTTAATAAATGTACATCTGCATCCATAGGCTTGTTTTCAAATCAAACTTTACTGGAACCAGCCAAGTACAAACTTGACATTATATTGGATCACTTCTCATGGTATGCTCAAACTCTACTAGAGCAACAAGGTGCAGTTACTGTAGTTCTCACATCAGTGGTTTGTGAGAGCAAGCACCTAAGACAATGATACACCTGATTACAGCAAGGAGGAATTATAGAGTAGTGGAACTTGCATTGCTTTTAGTTCTCTAATATGGCAGAGTGAGAAAGCAGTCAAATTTCCAACTGTCACAGCAGAAAAGTCTTAGTTTCACGCAGAGTGTTGACATTCTCATTTTTCTTAAAAGGAAATTCAACTTAATTACTTTGTAAATCCAATCAGATATAGTTAATTGGTCAGTCCGACAATTCAAGCACAACAAAAATACAGCCATTGCTGGAGCAATGTTTGATGTTAAATCAGAAAACAAAAAGAATATGTATGGCTTCATGGTGCTGTAACTTTATATTATACTGTACTTTTATAGGGTTCTTATTGTCACATATACAGAGTTCAGCAAAATTCTTACATGTGCTAATCAAAATGTAACATTGATTATGTTGTTGCAGGGTAAATATTTTATTATTATTGTAATAGTCAATAGATTACCAAGAGGATGGTTAGAGCTGAATGCATGATTGACATTCAACTGTCACACAAATATGGAAAGCACTGCACTCCATAAACTCTTGCATTATTCACAATACATCTTACAAGCCAGGTAAGGTTAAAGAATGCAGGTGGAGACTTTCACAGAATAGGACAAATAAAAGCCCTTGCAGAACACAAGTAGTTTTCAGTGAAATGTGGGTACAGGGAACACCTGACAGTGAAAGATGATCAGGGGAAAGAGGTGTCTAGTTGCCAGGCAGCTAGTGTTTGTAAGTTTAAAAAGCATTTCCCACGGCGATATCAGTGGATAGGTGCACCCAATTCTTGGGCTTAACTGTCATTTGGTGTGCGCCTTTCCATTTTTTTATTTTAAACTGTATTTTGAGCTCATAATACTTGATAGATATTTATGAATTCAATTTACCTGAAGTGCCTGTTGGTGCTCCACTGCTGCAGCTCCATAGACAATTCTTGTGTAGGTTTCATATTCTCATCCTCTGACAAGAACAGTAGTGTTTAGATCTTGCATCAAAGGCTGATGCCACATAAAGTGCAACCATCTCCTGTTTATTTACATACCACATCTGAAGGTCTTGGTAAATAACTTTTTATATCACTAACAAAGGGCTATCTTCCAGACTGTTTGTTTTTCAGAAGCTGTTTGTGAAGTGGGGCAATGACTGAGAATGTGGATTTGCTGTCATCGGAGCACAAATGGACACTTTCACTGCCTGGAAAAAAGCTTCTGCATTTGTTGTATCCGACTCTGTAAAAGTTTGGGGACAGCAATGAAGCAGCTGAAGGAAATGTTCAGCCATGTTATGTGCACTGTTCCACTAGGTGGGAACATCAGTGATTAGCCTGTGATGCGGAAAAATCAACAATTTCTGCTTTTGCTGCAAAGCTTGAAGGCCTTGGATGTTTCTATGGAAAATTTCAGAGTCACATCTTATTCTTCCAAGTGGCAACAGTTTGGAGACAGTATAAACTTGTTGGCTCAGAGCACTCTGAATGTGTGTGTATTGTATTTACCATGAAGAAAGCTTTTCAAGGACACCCATTATATTTAGCGTGAGGAAAGCTGTGCAATGTCATCCATTATACTTAACATGAGGAAAGCTGTGCAATATTACCTATTACTCGGTGACACTGCAAACTAGCTCAGCCATGTTAGCCTCGGTATCACTTTCATGCATGACTAAGGTTTCTAGGCCGTAAGAGGATAGAACCATTGTTCAGTTTTACGGAGTAATGGTTTTAATTCTGCTTTAGCCTCATTTCGGGAAATACTGTATCTGGGGGGAAGATGTGATAAAATAACATAGCTCAGGAGTATGAATCATGTATGATCATGAGTATCCTTTTTTTTTTTGTTTTGTCTATTCTTAATACTGTACTGCAAATACCACACACAACCCCCACCTTACATAATTTTAATATGAATGTATGCACCATTAATTCTTTAAGCAAATCAAAGTAAGGTTATATTCAGGATATGGCAACATGTGAAAACAGAAAATTCCAAACCGCTTTCATCCTCAAAACACAAGTGACAGGTTAATTGCTGCAAGCACCTTAATTGCTTACTTTACTAGATTTCTTCAAAAATTTGGAAGAGCAGTAATAAAATGTTTCAGAATGTTAAACTGACATGTTTTCTTCAACTGCTTTGTAAGCAACTCCCTACAAAATTCAAACTAGCAAAAGAGGTCAAGGATTGCAAAGCCAAGATAAAGGGAAAACACACTTTACCTATCTTTATAGCAAAGCATATTCCCACTGTTATATCTGGAACACATCCATCTTATCCTTATCTTTATGATGCCAGCTCTTTTCTGGGTTCTAGTATTAAACAGTCACATTACCAAACATATTATCTTCCTGCAAGCCAGATAGATGGTTAATGCAGACATTTCCCATCTTTCTAAATTTCCCTTTTGAAGCATTGAACAATAGGCACTTGTTTAACCTATTACCTGTGCCAGTTCTTAAAAATGTATTATCCAATAATATGAAACAAGGATGTTTCCCAATTTGTTTAATTCATTTCAAACAAAGCATTCGTCCCTAAGGTGTCTTAGAAATGTCAAGCACACAGGACATGCAGCTCCATATTACTACTTCCACTAGTGGAGTACTAGCAGGTTAACTGATTTATGTACGTTGAAAAGTCATTAGTGCGGACTGAAGAAACTGCGGCCCTTTGTTTTACAATCCAACACTTTTGCCACTAGCACAAGATGACTGAAGAAGTTTTTTTTTTTTTTTTAATAAGTTTATGTTGTTAAAAAAAAAAAGGAATGCATGGGTTGGCAAAAAGGCTATAACTGCTTTCTTGCAGCTCAACAATATTGGGCTTTAATCCTGACTTTGTCACTGTTGATGTAGAATTTGCATATTCACAGATTCACACTCACCCACAGGCCGATTAACCTAACATTGACACATTTGGGAAGGAGGAGGAAATCCTAGGCTGTCACAAGGAGAAATTGTAAAATTACAATTAAGAGATGGATTTGAAAACAGGATTCTGGAGCTGTACAGCAGCAAAGCTAACCATTACATCACTATGGCCCTAGGACTTAAACTATACTTGTGTAAAATTTAGGTGTTTCTACTCTGATGTGTTGTTTGATGGCAAAAAAAAATAAATGTACTTTTACTTTTGAAACATTAAAGGTAATTTCTTTCTGTTTTTTTTTTAAATTATTTAAAATTATTCACATTTAGCAGAACTGATTATTGCAGCTTCATAACGATCTAAATACTGTCTTCCCATTAGCCTATAGTAAATCTTAATATTGTGGCAAAGTATGAGAAATTCAAATTGTCCATTCATATTAAAATAAAAAAAAAAAATTAAATACATATTATAGTGTACTAGATATTAAGCCCGTTACAATAATGGGCACTAGAACAGTAGTGCATTCTCTTTTGAGAATTTTTTTTACGCTCATTTTCCTGTTCCTCTATAGATTTATTTGCTCTTCTGAGTCTCTCTCTAACGTTTTTCTGACGCTCATTATCTTTTTTGGGTGGCATGTTGTTAGTAGATAGTTATAGTAATATAGGCTTGTACGTCCATAATATTTTCTGTTACAGTAATACTGGCTTATATGTGGCTGTAATATGCGTCACTGTATTGTGTGCCTTTAATTTTCTCTTGCAGTAATACTGGTTTGTATTTCCGTAAAATGCCTGTAATTTTCTCTGACAGTGATACTGGCTTTGATGTCCGTAATATGCGTTTAATTTTCTTTCACAACAGTGGGCAATCAGCAGAGTCTCCCCAGCAACTGATGTAATGTGTGGCGTGTAGTTGATAATCATGCCTGTGGCATCTCTCCAGCAAGTACTGTGCAGTTCCCCAGCAAGTATTTTGATCTGTGCTGGCGTGCAGCTGATTACTGTATGTGTGGCGTCTCCCCAGCAACGGATTTTATGTGCGCGAAAATAAATCTACTTTTAAAAGTCATCCTATTGTAATATCATGAAAATTCATATATTTAGGAAAACCCCTTCAATGACTGACACTTTACACTTTACCGGGCCAGGCTTCTTAATCGCAAATCTGACATCCTCAGAGTGAACACTTGCACAACCACAAACACTAATCCCACCTCTTTGGAGAAGCTGGTCTCCACGTCTCAGTACCCGATTGGATTTTTCATGCCTTTTGTTTTAAGTCTTACCTCATTTCCAGAAATCCGATTGGATCGGCTGTGCGATATTTTATAGGTCCCGCCCTCTCTGTCTTGTGTGACACGTCAGGTGGCCTTTGAAGCATCTGCTTTGAAGCATTGCACCGTGCCCGCGCATGCGCACTTCACCAGAAGACACACACACATGGACACTGGACGCACACAGGGGTTTTATTAAAGAGGATATGTAAATGAGGTGTATGTATAGTATAGATACATGAGCTATACATGGTGGAGCAGGGAAGCGGGAAATTTTCAATTGACGTTCAATGCAAGAATAAACATATTACAAAATATATTTAATGATGAAATGTATTGTACAGGATATGCAATTAATGATGGTAATCAATATACATTCAATACTCATTTTATGTTCTGAAGAAAACATCAATGAAGGTGTTGCTCATTTCTCCGTACACATTCTGACAGCCTGTTGTGGAAATTCTGCATTGTTCAACGTAACATGTCAAGAGGAATGCCAGCAATTTCCTCTTCAATTCTCCTTTTTAGTTCAGCAAAGGTTGAAGGACGTTTGTGGTACACTTGGCTTTTAAGATGTACCCATAGAAAGAAAAAAAAAAAAATCACAAACAGTGACATCTGGGGATGTCGGACGCCATGGAAAGTCACCACTGCATGAAATGACATGCCTTCCAAACAATTGTCGAATAGCTGCCATCGATTGCCAGGCAACATGCGAAGTAGCTGTACCTGGGGTCTCCTTTTTAAAAGCTGAACCAGTTTCTTCGAAATTACACACCCATGTTGTAATCACATGAACAGACAGGACACGATCATGACGTCCCAACTGGTAATGATGCCAAAATTCCCTTTGCGAACTAGTCACACTATCACCATTCTTATAAAAGGCTTTCACAGTGAACACTTGTTGCGCACCTCTCCACTTCACCATTATAACTAATGGCAAGGGGTTCTAAACAAGGTCGCATTGGTCCGGTTTCCCTGTGCCACCCTATATTTTAAAACACTTCTACAGCAAATTGTCATGTAAACACTGTAGCTCAAAGTGCTTCATACACAAAAGAAAAATTACAATTACTGCAGTAAAATATAAACAGGAAAAATCCCTAAAAGAGTAAGGCCAGATTTATACTTCACGCAATGCGACGCATGCTCCAGTGGACGCTCCTGCTACGCAAGCGTTGTACTGTTTATACTTGTGCGCATTCTTTACGTAAATCCGAAGGAATCCACCAGGTGGCAGTGCGAGATATCACAGTGAGAACAGGTTTGGCTTCTCTGTGTTGTGAATTGCCTGGCACCTTACCGCAATATCTCTGAAAAGCATGTTTAATGATTAAATCCATCAATCCAGGGATGTGCCCATTCCAGCTAGCATTGGGCACGAGGCAGAAACAATCCCTAGACAGGCCATTAGCTCATCGCAAGGTGAATACAAGCACTCACATAAACTGCCGTCATTTTAGGGCCACCAAACCTGCATATCTTTGGAAGGAAACCGAAGCACACTGTGGAAACCCAGCAGGTAATTATGTAAACTCCAGGCAGGGAACACCAGCGACGCAACTCCCTGTGAAACAGCAGTGCTACCACTCTGCCAATGTGTCACCCCATGTGTGTAATTATTAACAATATTCATTATTTAAACCAGGTGTGCCCAATGCGTTGATCGCAATCGACCAGTAGATCGCAAAGGTAGTGCAGGTAGATTGCGTTGCAATCAAAAATAAATTTTTTTAAACGTTAGTCTATCATATATCCTCCCTATGGCATTTGCCACTTGATTGACATACAGGGCCGGCCAGTCTGAGATCTATTTTCTTCTAACTCACTGGTCATCCCGCACACACGATCAAACACACGAGCTACTGCAAAACTCCAGCTGTGATCTAGACAGCCTTCCAATTTATATCGACTAAAGAAGGGATTTAAAAAAAAAATTGTTTGGGGAGGGTATGGGCTGGATGTGGAATTGAAAGAGAATTTTTTTTCTCACAATGTCACAATCGAAGTGCGTTTCTCTGATCCGTCAATCTATCATTGCTATTTTCCATGTGGAAAGGCACTTTCGAACTGTTCATAAAAACTAATAAACTGACTTCCTTCCGAAAAGTGATCTGAGAAAGAGAGAGGGAACTAAAATCACAGTTAATCGAATAGTCGTCATTTTTCACTCAGACACACCGAAGCATCGTTCCGGGTGAGTCACTCGATCATTAAGCATAAGAAGTCCTTCCAAGATGGAGAGATGATAAAAGAGGCCTTCACTGAGACAGATGGCTAGGGAGAAATTCCTGCTGAGATTTCAAGACCCCTGGCCGGTGAAAAAGGAGTTTCTCCTTGTCATTAAACATACAGAATACAAGCAACTTAATAACGATCAATGGCCGCTAGACTTGACATTTTTTTTTCCAATCTGACCGACATGTTGAATGAGCTTAATTTACAGCTGCAAGAAAAAGAGAACTCCATGGTCAATATGATTAGCTCAGTTAATGCTTTCAAACGAAAAATGCAACATCTGTCCTCAAAGTTGCAGCGCCTTGATTTGGGGAACATCCAAAAACCTTGCGTCAGAGCTGGAGACACAATAGAAGACGTGTGCGCAACTTGACAGCATACGCTACAGAGCAGATTGAAAATTGCCTGTCAGACTTTGACAGACGGTTTCAAGACTCAGCTTTACTTGAGCCAACCGCTACATTTAAGTGCTATCCATTTAGGAAAGATGTTGAGGGTGATTCACCCGCATCAAAAATTGCAACACTGTTTGACCTAAAACTCCTCTACAGTGGAGGATGAGATTTTGACACTACAGGATGACATTCAGCTGAAGTCTGGGGCCCTTGGACAGTTTTGGAACTTACTCACAGAGGAAAAGTACCCAAACATGAGGAAATGTGCTACCTCCTTGACTGCGTTATTCAGCTCTACTTATTTATGCAAGTCAGCCTTTTCCCACATGAAGATTATTAAATCCAAATACTGAAGTGACCATAAATGTATTGAATTGTTATTGTGCCATAAAGGTTATTCAGTTATGCAAGGTATGACAACATATATTTTATGTATAAAGTATACTCAGTGTGTGTATATATATATATATATATATATATATATATATATATATATATATATATATATATATATACACACACACACACACACACACACACACACAGTGCATCCGGAAAGTATTTACAGCACATCACTTTTTCCACATTTTGTTATGTTACAGCCTTATTCCAAAATGGATTAAATTCATTTTTTTCCTCAGAATTCTACACAAAACACCCCATAATGACAACGTGAAAAAAGTTTACTTGAGATTTTTGCAAATTTATTAAAAATTAAAAAATTGAGAAAGCACATGTACATAAGTATTCACAGCCTTTGCTGTGAAGCTCGAAATTGAGCTCAGGTGCATCCTGTTTCCCCTGATCATCCTTCAGATATTTCTGCAGCTTAATTGGAGTCCTCCTGTGGTAAATTCAGTTGACTAGACATGATTTGGAAAGGCACATACCTGTCTATATAAGGTTCCACAGTTGACAGTTCATGTCAGAGCACAAACCAAGCATGAAGTCAAAGGAATTGTCTGTAGACCTCCGAGACAGGATTGTCTCGAGGCACAAATCTGGGGAAGGTTACAGAAAAATTTCTGCTGCTTTGAAGGTCCCAATGAGCACAGTGGCCTCCATCATCCGTAAGTGGAAGAAGTTCAAAACCACCAGGAATCTTCCTAGAGCTGGCAGGCCATCTAAACTGAGCGATCGGGGGAGAAGGGCCTTAGTCAGGGAGGTGACCAAGAACCCGATGGTCACTCTGTCAGAGCCCCAGAGGTCCTCTGTGGAGAGAGGAGAACTTTCCAGAAGGACAACCACCTCTATAGCAATCCACCAATCAGGCCTGTATGGTAGAGTGGCCAGACGGAAGCCACTCCTTAGTAAAAGGCACATGGCAGTCCACCTGGAGTTTTGCCAAAAGGCACCTGAAGGACTCTCAGACCATGAGAAAGAAAATTCTCTGGTCTGATGAGACAAAGATTGAACTCTTTGGTGTGAATACCAGGCGTCACGTTTGGAGGAAACCTGGCACCATCCCTACAGTGAAGCATGGTGGTGGCAGCATCATGCTGTGGGGATGTTTTTCAGCGGCAGGAACTGGGAGACTAGTCAGGATAAAGGGAAAGATGACTGCAGCAATGTACAGAGACATCTTGGATGAAAACCTGCTCCAGAGCGCTCTTGACATCAGACTGGGGTAATGGTTCATCTTTCAGCAGGACAATGACCCTAAGCACACAGCCAAGATACCAAAGGAGTGGCTTCAGGACAACTCTGTGAATGTCCTTGAGTGGCCCAGCCAGAGCCCAGACTTGAATCCGATTGAACATCTCTGGAGAGATCTTAAAATGGCTGTGCACCGACGCTTCCCATCCAACCTGATGGAGCTTGAGAGGTGCTGCAAACAGGAATGGGCGAAACTGGCCAAGGATAGGTGTGCCAAGCTTGTGGCATCATATTCAACAAGACTTGACGCTGTAATTGCTGCCAAAGGTGTATTGACAAAGTATTGAGCAAAGGCTGTGAATACTTATGTACATGGGATTTCTCAGTTTTTTTATTTTTAATAAATTTGCAAAAACCTCAAGTAAACTTTTTTCACGTTGTCATTATGGGGTGTTGTGTGTAGAATTCTGAGGAAAAAAATTCATTTAATCCATTTTGGAATAAGACTAACATAACAAAAGGTGGAAAAAGTGATGCGCTGTGAATACTTTCTGGATGCACTGTAATATTATATATTCTTCTTTAAAAATGTAGTCTTCAAAAAAATAAATTCTACTTTCATGAAAATATATACTTGAAGCAGTAAGTGTAGCATTTCAAACATAAACTAATAATTAGATATTTTTTTATTTATTTATAAAACACTAATTTCTGAATGTTAAATTTAACGCTGACAAAATTGCCAAAAAAAACACTTCCCATGTTAACACTTTGGTCTAACAATATCAAGTATAGATGGAAAATCTTCCCCACATCCTCCTATATAATGCGATCATCATCATCTCTGCTATAATGTATGGCCAAACCATTTCAGCTGCTAGTCCTCAATACTCCTGTCCTCAATACTCCTGACCAGCACTGATCCTTCACCCATCAACCTTTCATTCCACCACCTGTCTCTCCTTCTCCCAATCAGCTACCGGAGGTAATGCATATGGCTGGATGTAATCCTACTCCTAATCTCAACTGACAACAGATCAGAGTTCTGCACCACACAATTTGAGCTGTTGACCAGAGTTTTCCAAACTGGTTTTCACAAAGATAATGACAATTTTTACTTTCTATAAACAAAGGAATCAGTCTGTTTTAAGTCACAATGTAAAATTCATCTGTGATTGCTGAGCAAATAAATCTGTGCATGGCTTTCAAATTAACCAAACAATATGAATACTCTTATTAAAAAAAAGGGTATATAACAGAAAATGACTTAGTATCCTTATACATAATTATAATGTATGTGCTTTGTACCGTATGTTTCTTTTTATTACTAATATTTTTACTTTTGTACTCGAAATGCATCTGCATTAAGTACATATGATGACACATGTGTAAAAGCTGCAGATGAAAACAGAAGCTTGCAAAGGAATGTGACACTGGAATGTACACCCAAGAATGCAGAATAGGACACAGCTTGGATGGCCTCTTTCAACCTGTAGTACACATAACACACTCAAACAAAATCGCAAATAATTTCCCAAACATGTTAAATATACTCATTAATCCATTGCTCTTTTTTCTGCTAGTCTTATTAAAAAAAAGTGTACAAGTGATTAGATTTGCCCAGTCTAGCCATGCAGCATGGGACTGTGGTGTAGTGGGTCCACGGTTCTGAATAAATGGTGGTTTTTAAATAATCCATTTAGCCGTGTCAGTCTCCATTGGCCCGATTGTGCAGCTACAAGGAGATGATGAAGTAATTGGGGCGAGTCACACCTGTACGTGAGGGTGCGATCTTTCTCAATTGCTTCATTGGCTTCCTGCGGTGTGTGATTGAGCTTATGCACCCACAGAGCCGTGTAAATACAAGCCGGCACTGAAGGGGGGGTGGGGGGGACAAAAAAGGAAAGAGACTTAGAGAGCAACAGCAACATCAGGAGTGAAAGTGTGAGGACGAGCCAGCCAGCAAAAAGACAACCCCGAGTGGTCTGGCAGACGCCGGCAGAGGCAGCCAAGACGGGGGTCGGTAGCGAGTGGACCACGACTGCTGAAATCTCTTCAGCTGTGAAAACCTTGGTTGAGCTGAAGAGACTGGGAAGGAACTGTGCTTGGCTAGTGTGGCCCCAGTGACTGCTGCAGGTTTTTATTCTCGTGTTTTAGCCTTCTTTTAAACCTTTGGGAATTTTACCTTTTATGGATTACTTATTTATGGACATTTTGATGCACTGCACTTTATTTGGACACTGGTTTTGATTTTGATTTTAATAAAAGCACTTGCACCTTTTCTACCATCCCCTTGCTCAGTCTGATTTGTCCCCATCAGACCAGCTCATCCGGTTACATTACCAACGGTGTTGGGTTCAAGAGGCTCCCAGAAGAGTTTTGGGAGCATGGAGCAGGACGGGCACAGTAACAGGGACACCACCCGATTGTTACAGGCAGAATCTAGGTGTCAAAAATTAGCATACAGGACTAAGTTAAACTGAGTTACAATCAAACGTAATACAGGTGGATCCTACACTTGTAGCTGTGGACTGGATGAGGTAGCTATTATCATCATGCATTTCCAACATTAAAAATGCTATTTAAAATAATGTTTTAAAGCCATTGTAATAAAAAAAAGTAAAACCGAAATATGGCAATCTATTTCCCATTGTCTTTACCGAGTCTTTACTTTGGTTACTGTGATCAAGGATTTACTTCTAGCATAATTCAGCATTTAGCCAGGGATCTAAGGTCTAAGAGTTATTTGGAAAAAGATCAGGACAAGAATACTTTTATAGTGTCAGAAGTATTTAACAATCCATTGTTAGCATAAATTTTGAACCAAGAGCCAACACTAGGTAGAAAAACATGTTCTAAAAGTATGTTAATGAAACAGAAGACTGTCACTTGTACTAATGATGACACAAGTAAGACTGAGTGATGACACTCCGTGGATACTAGAAAGCTTAGAAAATGCCATCAGCATTTAAAATGGAGAAAAGTATTTAAAAATGGAATTTGCATGTTGTGATGATTAGAACAATCCTAGAACACAAAACTATTCGTGTTTAGCTTGTGACAAACTTAAAACTCTGAAATTTAAAAAAAGTTGCTAAAGAAATTTAAATTAAATTGCTTTAAATGTGTCCTAACATACCACAAAATGAGTAAAACTCACTAGAAATAAGGGAGTCGCATAGCTGCAGAAAATATTTTCATCAGAAATATGTCTGTAAGTCAAAGTACTGCTTTTTTTCTTGTTATGTATGTAACTAGAAATCTCCACTATGTTGGGGTGTCAAGTAGAATTTTAAGTCACTGGGGTGTCTCAATAGAAAAGTTTGCAATGCATTGCGATAGACCCTCTTATAAACCAAGATTTACGTTTTTGAAAATGTAATTTCAATCTTGGGGCAGCATTGAATTACATCTTACACCAGTATTTCTCCTACATGCAGAAATGTAAATAGTATACTCAATACATTTTTACATTGTTGGCTCTTTGTGAAATCTGTTTGGTGAATTACAACACAATTATAGGACCCTATGATTTCCGCAATACAGAAAACATGGAATTAAGGCATAAAAAGGAATTTTAGATTTAAAAACGAAAATGTACTGAATTTAGAGACTGAAGGGGTGATTGTTAGAAAACTTCTCAATAAATTCAACAACTGAATAATCTATAGTTCTATCATTCAGATACCATTTTCCAGTTTGTTGTCTTTCAAGCGAATGCAATTCTTTGTAGAAACTCAGTTGTGCCTCTATCTGTTTGTGCTGTATGGTAATTCTTTTAAAATGGCAGTTCTAATTGAACATGAAATTATATTTAACCGGTATTAACAGTCTTTCCCATAAAAAAATGTTATTAATGAACAGTACTGGTTGTTAACGGGTTTCCTTTTAAAAATTAACAATAATGTTTTTGGATTTAATAGATGTTTTGCCTCGCGTTGACAAGGAACGCAAGGTCCACATTTGACTCTTCCATTATAAACTCAGCACCTAAACACCTGGGCAAAAGAGCAGGCTTCTCCTCAGATGCAACGAGCCCTTAAAAGCGGGTCTCTTTCTTTTTTTCTGTTTAATTCCCATATTTAGCATCATGCAGATTATTTGCTTTTGCTTTGTAATTAATTATTTTAAGATATGCAGTAGATGAAATTATGCAAGTTTTCAATCTGTAAACACTTAAGGTTTAAAAATCATTAGAAATAATTTACGTAATTACAATTACAGGTACTGAAGACCAGTACTTTTTGGTAGATGTTATCTTTATGAAGAGCTGCAACTTTTCCACCTTTTCACAGGCAGGGTTTCAGTTCCTTCACAACAACCAGCTAAATCTTAATGACATTTTAGCAGTGGTTACAGACAATGTATCATACTGTCTGAAAGCATACCAGGAAGTTTTAAAAGATGTTATGCCTAACAATGTACATCCAAACTGCTTGTGCCATGTCATCGATTTGGTGGGAGAGATCTGGCAGCACTATAAATATGTTACTGAGGCAGCATCAATAGTGATGTGGGTAAAGTCTGCCTTCTTCAAGAAGCCTGCCAGGAAACCCCGAGGCAGGAAACACCAGGTGGAGTAGCCGGTTCGAATCAGTAGGGTACCACGCTGAAGATATTCACCTCTACAAAAAGTTCTTTCTGGCAGAGAACAAATTAGCTCAGGCTGTAACAAATATCCTTGGCTCTAAAAGTAAAGTTAACCATCGTCTCAGAAGGATGCATCAAACTAGTAACAGCTCTTACAATTCTGGAGGACACCTTCATCGTCATCATTTTTACTGCACAGCATATTCATCACCATCATCACGTCATATATAGCTACGTGTACTTCGCTATACAGTAAGTGCAAACTTATCTACCGATTTCATATTGCTTAGCAGTTGTCCCTGTTATTAATAGAGTAAAGGGTGGGTTGTAAACAATACAGGGAGGGTTTAAAAACATCCAAATACACGTTGAATAATTAAATAAATATGGTGTCCCTACTTCGCAGAAATTTAGTTATCGCGGTCGGCCTTGGAACCTATCTCCCGCGATAAGTGAGGGATTACTGTACAATGACTAAAAGCTGATGCAAGCCTTTAAAATAAACAAAAATTAGCAAAATAAATTTCTTGCACTCATCTGTTAGAACCGGTTTTCCAGACAATTGCTAGCTGAACTACAAATATTTGATGTCATATACTCTGTATACTTGTTTTACTCTTTCCTTAGATAACCTTAATTTACCCTTTTGTTTAAATAGCACATGCAAAAATAGCACATTGTTTTAAAGAGCAATTAACACAGAGAGGCATTATCCACAAGAACACAAATATTATGAAGCAGACTGCAGTGCCACAAAAGCAGCTTGACAGTTTCTAAAAGGTTGAATCAATCTTTGCAATTACTTATCAAAGAATCTGTTGAACTCCTAAGCCAAAAAGATACACCCTCCTCAGAGAAATCAGTGCTTCAAACATATGGAGGCATCAGCTCCATTTCAGTAGCTTTGGTCAGTTCTATGAATGAATAATTCCATGTCAAATTATCACACTTTTGGACCTCATCATCACAGATTTTGACAAAACTTGGCATGCTGATTTGGTCATAACAGTCACCCATGGAACTGAAATTGCACATGTCTTGGATCAATATTAAGGAGGATGTAAGCTAACAAGTTACTGTCAATATCACTGGCAGTATCTCCCTAAATACACATTGCACAGAAATGGTTCTCATTTCATTTTAAAGCTCTTTTCCAGCTCTGTAGTTCGCATAAATACAATGCTATCCCCAAAACGAAAACCTAGCATGTTATGACAGATTATGATATTAAAAATTGAATAATGAAAAACCTATATTTTAAAATTGTTCATTTTTTTATAACATTATGTTAGGTCACTTTCAGAAATTCTTGGATAACTCTAAACTTAACAGGGTAAACTGATAAGGGGAAGGGGATCAGAGTATAGGAGAATCAGGTGGTGAATTTTGCATCAAACAAAACCAAGGCCCAAGTCCATGGAGGCCCACATCAGTGACAGGTTGGACTGGTCTAATAACACAGAGGAACTATATATGAAAGTGCACAGCAACCTTTTTTCCTAAGGAGACTGCACTGATGTGGGCATTGGCATCCTTTACATTCTCTACAAATCTTTTGATGGCGAGTGCAATTTTTTTTACACTGTGGTGTTCTGGGCTGGTAACATCACTTCATGAGAGTCCCACCGAATCAACAAGCTAATTAAAGGATCAGGCTCAAATCAGATACACTCGGGACCCCCCTGGAAGTAGTAGAGAAGGAAGAAATCTCCCTGACTGACTAACACGTAGGATTTTCAGCCAACAGGCTCCTTTCTGCCAAAATAAATACATACACCTGTATAATACCTCACTATTACTGTGACTACCAAGTCAGGAGTTTTGTTTTCTTTCTTTTTAATTTTTGTCCTTTTTAGTCATTCTGGTATTGTTGAGACTATCGTGTGTGTCTGTGTACGTTTATACACACACACACATATATACAGTATATAAACTGTGTGTGTGTGTGTGTATATTATATATATGTATATACATACACACACACACACACATATAGGTGCTGGTCAAAAAATTAGAATATCATGACAAAGTTGATTTCAGTAATTCCATTCAAAAAGTGAAACTTATATATTAGATTCATTCATTACACACAGACTGATGTATTTCAAATGTTTATTTCTTTTAATGTTGATGATTATAACTGACAACTAATGAAAGTCCCAAATTCAGTATCTCGGAAAATTAGAATATTGTGAAAAGGTTCAATATTGAAGACACCTGGTGCCGCACTCTAATCAGCTAATTAACTCAAAACACCTGCAAAAGCCTTTAAATGGTCTCTCAGTCTAGTTCTGTAGGCTACACAATCATGGGGAAGACTGCTGACTTGACAGTTGTCCAAAAGACAACCATTGACACCTTGCACAAGGAGGGCAAGACACAAAAGGTCATTGCTAAAGAGGCTGGCTATTCACAGAGCTCTGTGTCCAAGCACATTAATAGAGAGGCAAAGGGAAGGACAAGATGTGGTAGGAAAAAGTGTACAAGCAATAGGGATAACCGCACCCTGGAGAGGATTGTGAAAGAAAACCCATTCAAAAATGTGGGGGAGATTCACAAAGAATGGACTGCAGCTGGAGTCAGTGCTTCAAGAACCACCACGCACAGACGTATGCAAGACATGGGTTTCAGCTGTCGCATTCCTTGTATCAAGCCACTCTTGAACAAGAGACAGCGTCAGAAGCGTCTCGCCTGGGCTAAAGACAAAAAGGACTGGACTGCTACTGAGTGGTCCAAAGTTATGTTCTCTAATGAAAGTAAATTTTGCATTTCCTTTGGAAATCAATGTCCCAGAGTCTGGAGGAAGAGAGGAGAGGCACAGAATCCATGTTGTGTGAGGTCCAGTGTAAAGTTTCCACAGTCAGTGATGGTTTGGGGTGCCATGTCATCTGCTGGTGTTGGTCCATTGTGTTTTCTGAGGTCCAAGGTCAATGTAGCCGTCTACCAGGAATTTTTAGAGCACTTCATGCTTCCTGCTACTGACGAACTTTATGGAGATGCAGATTTCATCTTCCAACAGGACCTGGCACCTGCACACAGTGCCAAAGCTACCAGTACCTGGTTTAAGGACCATGGTATCCCTGTTATTGATTGGCCAGCAAACTCGCCTGACCTTAACCCCATAGAAAATCTATGGGGTATTGTGATGAGGAAGATGCAATACGCCAGACCCAACAATTCAGAAGAGCTGAAGGCCACTATCAGAGCAACATGGGCTCTCATAACACCTGTGCAGTGCCACAGACTGATCGACTCCATGCCATGCCGCATTGCTGCAGTAATCCAGGCCAAAGGAGCCCCAACTAAATATTGAGTGCTGTACATGCTCATACTTTTCATGTTCATACCTTTCAGTTGGCCAACATTTCTAAAAATCCTTTTTTTGCATTGGTCTTAATTGATATTCTAATTTTCCGAGATACTGAATTTGGGACTTTCATTAGTTGTCAGTTATAATCATCAACATTAAAAGAAATAAACATTTGAAATACATCAGTCTGTGTGTAATGAATGAATCGAATATACAAGTTTCACTTTTTGAATGGAATTACTGAAATAAATCAACTTTGTTTTGAAGGGTGGTCACACCAAATATTAATTTGATTTAGATTTCTCTTTTGTTCATTCATTGCATTTTGTTGATTGATGAAAATAAATGATTAACACTTCCATTTTTGAAAGCATTCTTTGTTTACAGCATTTTTTTACACCTGCCTAAAACTTTTGCACAGTACTGTAATATACAGTATATATATATATCAGTATATATACACACACACAGTATATTATATATAAAGCTTATTATGCTCTCCTCCCTACTAAGGCTAAAAGACTGACAGGTAACAAATGTGAATAGGTGGAGATTGGACCCTGAGTGGCCAACCCATCAACAGGCTCACATCCTCTGGAACAAATTAAGGGCATGGCTAAGGCCATGGGACAACAGTCCCCTACAAATGGTGCAGCAGGTGACATGCTACCTGCTCTTAAATCAGCTCCCTGAGGGTTTTACCCAGCCAGTCTGGGGACAACAATTTAAAAATATAGATGAGCTCATAGAAAAAGACCAGAAGGCAGAACTGTCCCTTAGTCGAGTCTGGACGGATTACATCCCAAAGTTTCAGCCCATTGAAAGCCAGAGCCTGTGCGGGCGCGCAACCTACTTGGAGATGAGGAGGAATGCAGGTGGAGCAGGGGGAGGGGTTGTTGTGCTCTGATAAACCCTCTGGAGATTCCACATATAGGAGTGGTGATTGTAAATGGATATAAAACCGAGGCCTTGTTTAATTCCGGCAGCAACAATTCTATTGTTGCACACCAATACATGCTTCCACGACAATGACTTAAAACACCGACCAGTACAACCAGTATCCATGGAGAAAACCCACTGGTACAGTTCCACTACCTGTTACATCAGCTGTGAAAGATTGCTTGTGAAATTTACCATAGAGGTCCTTCCAAATCCTCCTTTTGCGGTGATACTGGGGCGGGACTGGTCGAAAATCAAAAGCGGATCAGCACTTCCCACTCCTACATTAAAATTAGGCCTAGCTATAGATGAAGAAAAAGTGTCTAAAGCTGCCTCCACGCCGTGTAAACAGCCGTCAGAGAGAGGCGAAGCATCCACTCAGTGTGACATGATGCTTCTAGGACCATCACGAGCCACAAAACATCATCATCCAACGCCGCGGTGGGACGGGAGGATGGGAGCTGTGGATGTGATTTGCCAGGCAAGCAGAAGAGCACATTATTGCAGGTGCTACAAATGCCAAGATGACAATTTCATATGCAGTAATATGTATTGTCTCTATATGCTGTACTGCTTTAACTGCCATCCTAGGAAAATCAATCCAATTCCAAACAGCACTTCTTACTCTACTTGTTCTAAATGTTTCCTCATCTAATCCTCGCCCTATTTTTTCACAATCAACGTCTCCAGGCAACATGGGCAGAGTTAACATTCAGAACATACCTGCCATTCAGAAAACCTGATGGAGATTTTAATGGATTTTATTTAATATGCAGAGGTTGTTGTGGAAGTTTAAATAAAAGTGTTGAACATAGCAATACTGGCTTTTGCATGCTTACAATATACGAATCACATAAAAAATATATTTCCCTGCCCTATTTATTACCAGTTTCAATTCAAAAGAGTTCACTTTCCTGTAAAATTGCTTTTTTACATAAGCCATGTCACTAGAAAAAGCAGGAATTGATCTAATGCAGGAATGTTTTAATAATGGACAAATTTATATCTTGAGTTCAAGTATACGTAATATAGGAAGGTAATCTGGCTTCCTCAGGGTAATCTAGGGAGTGAGAGTTACAGAGTGAACTGTAAACCTTGTGGTTTAAAGCCCAGTGCCTTAGCAATTGTAGTGCACTGCTTTAAAGTCCAACTTTGATTTCCCTCAACCACCAGTAAGCATCTGAAGTGCTAAACAAATTGTATTCACAAAGGAAGTTATTATGCACAACAGTGAATATGCAAAAACATGCCCTTACCCTGTTAATTTAAAATGTTTTAATTTACAATTCACTTATAATTAATTAACAAAAAATACGCTTTGAATATTGCCATGTCACTGTTTATTACCAAGCACTGACAATTACTTGATTTAGAGTGTTTGCTATTTTCGGCAAGACATCTTCGCAACTGAACTACATTCTGCTATGCTCAAGGGCAAACATGTATAAGTATACTACAGACTCCACCGGCTGAGTCATTGGATTTCTTTAGACAAGAGACAGACATAAATCAAATTCAAGGCAGACACAGCACATCACTGCAAACAGCTAGAGGCTTTCTAGTTTAAAAACAATCTGGCATGTAGCCAACACTGAGAATGAACCACAGTTCAGCTAGCAGTTCTCACTCCAAGTTCAGAGAAAAACTGTCGCCATGGTAAATGCAACTGCAGTTAATAGTGCAGCACACCACTATGACGGCATGCAACAGTAATACAAAGAAACACTTACATTAATATAACATTCTCTAACCTACTTAAGTAAATCAGGATTACTATAAAAAAGAGAAATATTTAAAACTATTTCCATTAATACACATCTGTTTGCACTGCAGGAATTCAAATACAAATATAACACAAAACACAATTTGATGTTAAACAAGCAAAAACAAAAAAATGTAAATGTCAGTATTGCTTTTCAACAATTGCATTATCTGTAAAATCAAACTGAAAAGCTACCACAGAAAGAAAACATACTTAAAATCCAATATTCTATATAATTTTCGCAATTAATTTACAAGTGATTTAAATAGACAAAAACAAAACACAAAACATATGCCTCCTATATGAAATGTTATCTGACAGAATTTGGGTATGGTATTAAGTAAAGGAAAATACCTGCCATAAATAAAAATTTAGACTATGTGCGCAACCACTTCAAACAAGATGCAGAGAACCCACTGGAAATTATAGATCAGGTTACCTGCATAAATGCATGGCATTTCTATTCCTGAGCATCTTCTAAAAAAAGGAAGAAAGTTGCAGAAAAGTCACCTGTAAGTGCAATAGCTGACATTAAACTATACATTAACAGGAATGTCATTATTATAGAAACAACATCTGTTAACTTAATGTGTTATAAACAAATAAATCAATTGAATGTTTTCAAAATGATTCTCAGCTGCCTACACCTGTGCATACAAAAACATCATTACATTCAATATTAAACCTTCTCTACACCATCATCTCAAAATTACAGCCTGGTTTTAAATGCACCATTAACCTCATCTTAAGCCTTACAACCGGTTTGAAACGTTTTAGCCTGGTTTCATTACAATATTCTCAATATTATACTTCATATTCTAATATTTCCAGTACAAGAAATACTTAAGTCACTGTACTATTAGGTTTAAAGAGTACTAGCCAACCCGCGGCGTACCATACGCCGCATAATCAGGCTGCTTTTTTAATGATTTTTAAGCACAGGGAGAAAATTAACATTTGAAAAATCGGTAATGTAATAAATCGCCAAGAAAAGTAACATTTCATGTGCCCACCCCCAACTCGTCACCTGAGTCGTTTTGCTCTTTGCACAGTCCACATGCACTTGTGAGTCACGTAGACTTTTCATTGTTGTTTGCGGTTTTGGCTGCTTTTCTATATATAATCTACGTCACGTACGTCACGTAAGTCACCCGACCATGGTAGTACCGGGGGGTGGGTGTACAAAGGGCAGGGACGTAATCAGTGTGAGCGTATGACCCACTAGCCATGTTTTTGAAAGTTTGGCCCTGTGCCTTATTAATTGTCATCGCAAAGGCAAATCTAACTGGAAATTGTCTTCGTCTTAAAAGTAAAAGGCAAATTATCCACGACAAACAAACTGTTTTACACGCTGCATACCAACTCGTGGTGTAGTATATGCTGCATAATTACGCCGCTTTTTTAATGTTTTTTAAGCAGAGGGAAAAAAATTAACATTTGCAAAATCCGTAACACTGCTTTTAGTAAGTACAATGCACATGCCTTTAATTTGTAGGCCACTTTTTGCCAGCCGTCTTTTCTGGTTTGGACCGCTTTTACAGTGTTACCGCTTGTGTATACAGTAATCCCTCGCTATATCGCGCTTCGACTTTCGCGGCTTCACTCCATCGCGGATTTTATATGTAAGCATATTTAAATATATATCACAGATTTTTTGCTGGTTCGCGGATTTCTGTGGACAATGGGTCTTTTAATTTCTGGTACACGCTTCCTCAGTTGGTTTGCCCAGTTGATTTCACACAAGGGACGCTATTGGCAGATGGCTGAGAAGCTACCCAACCACAGCGTGTATTATGTATTAAATAAAACTCCTCAAATATATTGTGAGCACGGGGGCTGTTCGCACCCCTAGAGGACACGGCCGCTCCTCAAAAAACGCTGAAAGATTACCTTCACACTGCACCTTTCTTTGCTGGGCTTACATGTGGGTGCTTTGCAAGCGATATGCTTCCTGCATGGTGCTCCGCATACTTAAAAGATCAAACAGCACGTATTGATTTTTGATTGTTTGCTTTCCTCTCTCTCTCGCTCTGGGGTGTGAGCAGAGGGGCTGTTCGCACACCAGCCTAGAGGATACGGACGCTCCTCTAAAAAATGCTGAAAAATGCTTGCTCCCTTCCTTGCAACTACAGTAGTTTGTCCGGCGGTGCTTCGCATACTTAAAAGCCAAACAGCCCTATTGATTTTTGACTGTTTGCTTTTTTCTCTCTCTCTGACTTGCACTCCTTTGAAGAGGAAGATATGTTTGCATTCTTTTAATTGTGAGACGTAACTGTCATCTCTGTCTTGTCATGGAGCACAGTTTAAACTTTTGAAAAAGAGACAAATGTTTGTTTTCAGTGTTTGAATAATGTTCCTGTCTCTCTACAACCTCCTGTGTTTCTGTGCAAATCTGTGACCCAAGCATGACAATATAAAAATAACCATATAAACATATGGTTTCTACTTCGCGGATTTTCACCTTTCGCGGGGGGGTCTGGAGCGCAACCCCCGCGATGGAGGAGGGATTACTGTATTAAATCTTGAAATCCTTCGAGTAACTAATTAACTAACTAACACCCACCCACCCAGTTTGTATGAAAAAAATGCGCCCGTTCTTTCATCATTTTGTTGCAGCCTATCAAAGACTTGCTGATCATGTTTTCTAGACTCAATATATATTGGCTTTTCACTCAGCGCGAGGGCGCGCATTCATCTCGGATTATTACATCTTGCTAGACTAAGCTGCTACACGGCTGCGTTTGAAAAACCGACTTATCCCGGATGAGTTTCACTGGCATTAATGATTAGGAATCTGGTTGGAACAAAACCCCGCAGCCACAGGGGTTCACCAGGACCGAGTTTGGGAAACACTGCTGAACAGAGACGAAACCAACTCAGGTAAGGAGTTGGGGTGGGCAAAGTAGTTGCAGCTATTGATTATTCAGTGTTGTTTGCCTGGGTGTCTGATCTGCGTTGACTGACATGGCTATTTTCTGCGTATCCCATGGTTGTCTTCCGGCAGTTTGAATGCCTCGAGAGACAGGGCATCCTTGTGTGATGAGTTGTTGCAATTTGTGACCACCTCGCCGACGTTATCCCAATGTTGGCAAACAAAGCCAACAGCCATGTTGCTAAGTTTGAGAGCAACAGTTTCGTCAATGACATTTTTCCAAAAAAACCCGACTGATAGAAACAAACAGTTACCTGATGCAGGAATTTCTATGACATAGTGTTGTTTCCATGAAATACATTTGAAGCCGTAGCCATGGAGGGCAAAAGAACAGTCAACGTGGCTCACAGCTGGATTTGGACAGCAGCACAGACCAAAGCGAGTATGTGTTTGATGAGCTGTTCGAGTTGGCGGAGGGGTAGAGTTTCTGGGCGGGGCTTCGTTGTTCGTTTCCCATGGTTTTCGATGGTGGATGTGGTCGGGTGTCGTAACCGAAACGAATAATGAAAAGTCAATGTGGCACAGAGGTGCATGTGGACTCCTAGCACAGACGAAAGGAACTAACTGGGTGGTCTGTGAGTTTTTTGCGTCCGGGCACATGAGCAGGCAGTGTGAATGCCTATAGAGCGAGGGTAGACGCGGGCCGGGGAAAACGGAGTGTTGGTGGGCGGGGAAACGTCTTCCGTGTTCCTGCAGCACCATCTAAGAAGACGCATGTCTGTCGCGGGTGCGAATTGCTGTATGTAGCGTGTAAAACAGTTTGCTATGGTGCACACGGCCGTGCATCGTAACCGAAAAGTCAACGTGGCTCAGAGGTGCATGTGTACTGTAGGACAGACGAACATAAATGACGGCGTGTTTTCCGAGGCGTCGCATCCAAGTTGGTGGGCGTGGCTCTGCGAGTTGTCGTCGTATCCAATGGTCTTGTCGGCGGCTTAGTCAATCCACGCCCCTTCCGGCGTGCTTTCCATGGGTGGCTACTTGTCTTCCGGCTTAATGAATTATATATATATAGATCTTTTAACATGGCTGACCAGAGCATACAATAGAAATTTTAAAAAATTTTGTTTAACGGTCAGAGAAAAGCCTGGCTAACACGGTATAACACCCTAGTACTACAGTTTAACGGTCAGTAAGTTTAAATAATATTTAATTAAATTGCTTTTGATATACGTATAGTTAAATCTGATTACACTACTTTTTCATTCTTGATTCCAGCTAGATGTAAAATCAGTCAGGGCACATATCTAAGACCAATACTCCTTTCTCTGACTTTTTTGGTTGGTAGCATTTAAAAACATAACATTCACTCTCAAACTTATGTAGATAACATTCAACTGCTCTTATCAATTAAAGCAAACATTTCTCCCACAGTGTCAATAACTGTTTACTGGTATAGTACCAAAGAGAAACTACATAACAAAGAGCACCACAGGCTCTTTTTGCTTAGGAGATGGTACTACTTTAAGGTGGGAACTGACATATTATACAAGTTCTATAACTCCATGATAACCAGTGCAATTTTCTGCGCTTTGGTGAAGTGTGCTGTGCAGGTAATTTTACTCCAATTTATGTAAACTGAATCAGGAAGTTAATTATAAAGGCAACTGTAGTAATGGGACACACCCATGACCTGCTAGTGTGAAGAAATACTGCTAGGGCACCTTCATACCTACAGCTGTATGCCTTTAAAATGACTCACCACAACTGCTTTCCTATATTTAGGCAAGTAAGAAGTTTTCTTCTTTTTAGTAACTCTAGTTTGTATTTGAAGGGGGCTGCTGTTTGTTATAATATTTCTATATTCATTGAGCTTCTGTAGAAGCTAAATTTACCCCTTGGAATAAATAAAGTACCCTAAGTTCTTGTCTATAAGCCGCGGCTTATCTAAGGAAAAAAGTTGTGAAAATGAAAAAATAGAATATCGGCTTATACATAAGTCCGGCTTATACATCCATCGCGGGGGTTGCGTTCCAGAGCCACCCGCGAAATAAGAAAATCCGCGAAGTAGAAACCATATGTTTATATGGTTATTTTTATATTGTCATGCTTGGGTCACAGATTTGCGCAGAAACACAGGAGGTTGTAGAGAGACAGGAACGTTATTCAAACACTGCAAACAAACATTTGTCTCTTTTTCAAAAGTTTAAACTGTGCTCCATGACAAGACAGAGATGACAGTTCCGTCTCACAATTAAAAGAATGCAAACATATCTTCCTCTTCAAAGGAGTGAAGCAAACAAATCAATATGTCTGTTTGGCTTTTAAGTATGCGAAGCACCGCGGCACAAAGCTGTTGAAGGCGGCAGCTCACACCCCCTCCGTCAGGAGCAGGAAGAGAGAGAGAGACAGAGTTTGTTTTTCAGTCAAAAATCAATACGTGCCCTTCGAGCTTTTAAGTATGCGAAGCACTGTGCAGCATGTCTTTTCAGGAATCAGCTTTACAAAAGATAGCAACGTGAAGATAATCTTTCAGCATTTTTAGACGAGCGTCTGTATCGTCTAGGTGTGCAAACAGCCCCCCTGCTCAATCCCCATACGTCAGGATCACAGATAGTCAGCGCAAGAGAGACAGAGAAAAGTAAGTTGGGTAGCTTCTCAGCCATCTGCCAATAGCGTCCCTTGTATGAAATCAACTGGGCAAACCAACTGAGGAAGCATGTACCAGAAATTAAAAGACCCATTGTCCGCAGAAATCCGCGAACCAGCAAAAAATCCGCGATATATATTTAAATATGCTTACATATAAAATCACAATTTAAATGACCGCTACGAGCGCGTGTTGGCTCGGCGACGCCCAGAGCAGAAAGAACGCGCTGCGGCCGCTCCAACCGCGCCATGCGGGGAGTGAGAGAGACGCCAATATCTCACACTCTCTCCCCCCTGGGTGCGAGTGAGACCACTGACCTCCCTCCCTTCTATTAGTTACAGGTTATAGTACGTTCGGCTTATCCATGAGTCCGGCTTATCTATGATACGATTTTATTTTAAAAATTCGTATGATTTTTGGTCTCCGGCTTATACATGAGTCCGGCTTATAGACAAGAACCTAGGGTACTACGTTATCTACCTAAAAGAGTGGATATAATAGCTACATATGCATTAACTCAGAAGAATAGAAAGTAGGTAAAAGTCTGGAACACATTAAGATCTATGAAGAGAATACTTTAGTTGTGAAAAATTCAAGTGAAATTTGGAAAGTTTTCTTTAAAATGAGGATTCTTAAATCTTCACATAATAGTACAGTATAATACTTGTTACCAAGCTAAAAAATAAAGGAAAACTAAGGCAATTTCACACTTGCAACATTTTTCTTATTTTTTGTTTTGGAGATGCAAGCTGCCTCAGTTCTTCACTAATAAAATGTATTCTAAAGTGTCTTACTTGGCTCACTGATCTCTCACATTAAGAATGACAGCAGCTCAAGTACAGGGAACTTCTTATGTTAGTATGGATGTAGATATTTTGATCAGAAAACTCTGTCCATCTGCGGTGGGTTGGCACCCTGCCCAGGATTGTTTCCTGCCTTGTGCCCTGTGTTGGCTGGGATTGGCTCCAGCAGACCCCCGTGACCCTGTGTTCGGATTCAGCGGGTTAGAAAATGGATGGAACTCTGTCCATATTTAAATAAATTATTTGAATTAATATTAAATATTGTCACAGACAGCCGGGGTCCTTGTCCGGCCGGGACTATTCTTCACTGAGAGGACCGGGGAAGCAAGCGTGGCCAGAACAGTTCCTCTTCTGGGACACTAGATGGCAGCCCCCATGGGTTGCAGTGGTGCCTCAGACTCCCGCAGAGCTTCATGGGAGATGGAGTTGGATACAGCCCTGTTGGGATCCGGGGGCGCCATCAGGGGGTGTTGCAGCTGCTGCTGAGCCTTGGAGAGCAGCTCTTCTGCCACACCCGGAAATGCAGCCAGAATTAGGTCAACGAGCACCTGGAGCACTTCCGGGTGCAGCCTCTACTCAGTAAGGCAGAGTCGGGAGGAGGGAGACTAAGCTTGCCGGGAAGAGTGGGGAGATAAAAGAGAAGAAGAGTATTGCGATCGTGCTTATTGGGACTGTGTTGTGCCTGTGGGAAACAGGGAAGGTGCTGCCCACAGGCGAAGAAAAAAAAATAAAAAGCTTGTGCTTTTATAAGTGTGTCTCCTGCATCTGTTTGTGTCGGGTTAAGCGCTGGTACAGCGTCACCTACTGTCACAATATGAAAATATTAAATGGAAGAAAAAGCTTACAAGCACTGAAAATACAATTAAATGAAGTAAATACTGCCACAATTATGAACATTAACATGTACCATACTATAGTGAAGAGCAACTTGGGGCTGCAAATTGGCCGTCAGCCAGAATTATACTTGCTTATCCCAAAGAACATGGACCCTTATGATTTTCATTTTCTCCAGGACCTATCTACTGAAATTTTTGCCTTCCCCTCCTCCACTACTAACTGACCCCTTAAAATTTTAACACTGGCTATCTTTCACTTCCAATATGTTCACAATAAATAGATCATTCTAGCTGGTAAATTCATCATTGTCTTTTCACAAAAATAGGGCAGCACAGGGACTAGCACAGCCAAATCAAACCTCTGGTCACCTTTGGCGCATGAAGATTTTGCAAGATTTCCCCATGCTTGCTTGAGTTTTCCTCCCATATTATCACAGATGCACAGGTAAGACAAACTGTGGGTATCTGTGTGAATGGGCCCCATGATTGAATGATGCCCTCTACCGGGATTGTTTCCAAGGCTGTTTCCTGTGCCTAGTGCTATTTGGATAGGCTCTATACCCCATAAAACTCAACTGGATTAAGCAGGTTTGAGAATATCATGCACATTAGTGTGTTGCAAGTGACTATGTATGATAGTTTAGTGTTTTATATTTAAAATGTGTGGATCTAATCTGAGGTTGTCTTCTGAGATGAGCCCTATATAAGAATAAACTACACTTTAAAACATGTTGCTCAAAACCCATGCATTATTGAATACAGGGGTGATCATGATACTGTATTTGTTACAGCAAAATGTTAAAAGACTGAATATACATAAAAATTCAGTTATTGCAATGATCTGCAAAAAAATTTAAGTGTGCCCAAGACCACAAGTGTGACTCTAATTTTATGTTTCATTAAAACAAAAAAACAGTACTTTGAGGAAAAATATTCAAAAGGTTTCTTTCACTTCTTCAGTAAAAAATCCGAATTAATAACATTACTTATATGTACATTTATCCCACAAACAAAAACAACATACAGTATACCGAGAAAAATATGTTGAATAAATCACATGTAATTTATGTTAAAAGCAGGTGCCTACACACAGGTGTGTTCATTAAGATAAGTTACCTACAGTATTAACATTTCATAATGCTTGTGTTAATGCTATAAAAACCTTGGGCAGACCCAGCTGCTCAAATTGTTGGGACATATTTGATAGCATCACTTGCCGATCCTTCATAAGAACAGTGGTTAAAACATGATGTCCAAGTGAAAGGCATTTCCAACGCTTCTCTGAGGAGGATTTTGCATGAGGACCTTAATTTCCATCCATACAAAATGATGGTAGTGCATGAAGTCACTGAGACAGACTGGAAGAGCCATAGAGAGTTGTGCGCGAACATTCTGCAAACTGTTCATCGAGATGCCATCATCATGTGCAGCGACGAGGCACATTTCCATTTGAATGGTTGTGTAAATATGCAAAGCTTTTGGTACTGGGCTGAAACCAACTCTTGGGAATTTCATCAGAGACCCCTGCCCAGTGACTGTGTTACAGTTCGGTGCACCGTTGAAGAATTTGGCATTGTAGGCCCTTACTTTTTTGAGGCGGGGGGAGAAATGGTCACCGTCACTTCAGAACGTTACATTGAAATGCTAGAGAACGTTTTGCAGCCCCAACTGGAAAAAATGGATGTAGTGGATGCCTGGTTTCAACAGAATGGAGCAACAGCTCACACAGCGCAGAGCTCCATGCAAGTTTTGAGGGAGATGTTTCCGGGGAGGCTCATCTCCCTGCACGGCAAAGTTCGTTGGCCTTCACGTTCGCTTGATCTTGCTCAGTGCAATTTCTTTTTGTGCAGCTATCTAATGTGGAAGGTATACACACACACTGACCTCAAAACCTTGAAGCCCTCAAGGATGCTATTTGCCATGAAATCATCGCTATTCCCCTTGAAATGGGGAAATCGTCTCAAAGAGTGTATCACTAATGATGGCCACCACCTTGAAGACATCATTTTTAAAACACAGTGGAAAAAATCTACTTTGTATACCATTTCTTGCGTTATAATTAAATTTATTTTATTTTGTAGCATTTTTGTAGAATAAACGTTTGAAATGTGGTACTTCTTTTTGGCTCATCCTGTATATCAATAACCTGGGGTGTAACTGTGCACTAAAGAATATGCTGGTTGACCCTGATGTCTATTTCAACTTGCACTTTACAAAGACGAGCATCTCTGGATCATATGACTGAAACTTTCAATATAAGGCAACACCACAACTATTAACCAAGTGTTTCACATAGAAAGATGTCATCATTGTTAAAATTTACTACATCAAGCAGGGAATACAGTCATGTAGTCAGATGAGTCACCTTTCCCCTGGTCCTCAACAATGACACTTTTACATGCATGGTGTACTCCAAACAAAGTTTACAGCCCCAAAATGATTATGTCCCAGAGTGAACTCTTTTCTAGTCATTATGTTAGGTAAAGGAGTGTATTTCCTGGTATGGTTTAGATCTACAGACTACCACAGAGGAAAAAGTCAAAAACAATATGAACATAAAATTATTCTGAGCAATTACAGTGAACCTTTGGTGAAGCACTTGATGATGGTAAAAATCTTCCAGGGCACGAGTAACAGCAAACTGTTTTTAAACAGCAAGCCAATGATATAAACCATGTATCACAGCCATTGTAATCAACATATTTCAACCCAATTAAAAACTTAAAGGAGATGCTAAAGCAGAGCTTACAGTAGATACGGTAGCATTATTCGGCACCTCACAAAAAATAAAGTGTTACACTTTATAAATAAAGTGTTAACAATAAGTTGTTAGTCTTTCCAGTAGGAATCCTACTACTTGCAGAATCTAAACCAAGGAACACCAAAACTGTTCTGGTAACTCCCATGAAGGCAACAGACATTAGTTTTTCCTTAAGTTTACAATCCTCTCAATAAGCAAATTTCTGATGACCAGGTACAAGTGTTGATAGGGCAGGCAGCGCCAGACTGAGTCAAGTATACACAGACCATTTAGAAAGCAAAATATGACCAATGACATTCCTTCCCAGTGCAACATTAGACAAAACACTTTCTATGGAATGGAAGGAAGAGTTTAGGAAAACAAAAGACAAATTCCCTTCAATAAGGAGCAGGCAGAGAAGCATATTTTTTGGGAGTGATAGTAGCAGAGTTGTTTCAGAAGGAAACAACAACAACACGGCAATTAAGTACCATCAGTTTTCATACATGCTTTTAAGATGTTAAATTAATCAAATAATTGCTGAACTGGAGCTTCTGATAAAATAATATGATAAAATGATAAATTGATTAATGATAAAATCCCCCTTGGGATTAATAAAATATCTATCTATCTAAAATGACTTGAACCATCTACATTCATTTCTCAATTATGCGTGATGCTATACCTCATATTAACAGCTATCAGGTGAATATTATTGTCACATCAGAATTGTTCACATTAATACTTTCTGCTTAAGTGACTGCCAAATTATATCAACACAATGTACAACTATTAGCTATGACGTACACCTATTTTGTAACTCAAGTACTCAGTGAATATATTTTTAAAACAAAACAATTTCAAACACTTGTAACTAGATTTTTTCCCCACAAAGTATGGATCATATATTTTAAATTGCATATTTAAAAAAATAAATGTATTCATTTATAAATTATATATAAAAAGACTAAGAAGAATACACTATCAATATAACAATTAAAATTTAGCAGGAAAGAAGCCTGTCAGCTTAATATTTTGGGGGGAAAAAGGTAAGCTGCCATCGTGATAAAGACGACCTTGCATGCAATATGTACCAGATTCACAGCAAAAGCTCACTTACAGACACACAAACAGTGTATATATACACATTTTCTGCAATATGTCTATCACTGGGGCAACATGATGGAACATCAGTAGCTTTCTAAAAGTATTTTCAAGTTTTCCTCCCAAATTCCTGAAGACTTCGGATGTATGTGGAATCAGCACATTCCTGCCTTACAACAAATGTTGGCAGGACCAGCTCTGGGAACCCACCCATCCATCCATCCATCCATTCTCTTCCGCTTATCCGAGGTCGGGTTGCGGGGGCAGCAGCTTGAGCAGAGATGCCCAGACTTCCCTCTCCCCGGCCACTACTTCTAGCTCTTCTGGGGGAATCCCGAGGTGTTCCCAGGCCAGCCGAGAGACATAGTCCCTCCAGCGTGTCCTGGGTCTTCCCTGGGGCCTCCTCCCGGTTAGACGTGCCCAGAACACCTCACCAGGGAGACGTTCAGGAGGCATCCTGATCAGATGCCTGAGCCACCTCATCTGACTCCTCTCGATGAGGAGGAGCAGCGGCTCTACTCTGAGCCCCTCCCGGATGACTGAGCATCTCACCCTATCTTTAAGGGAAAGCCCAGACACCCTACGAAGGAAACTCATTTCAGCTGCTTGTATTCTAAACAAGCAAACAGAAAAGCTGCTCTGTATCTATCTATCTATCTATCTAATGAATTCAGACCTTTTTAATTTGTCCATTAATTAAAATGGACACTGCTTGTCTAAGTTTTAACAGTGAGCAAGCTTGGGTTTAGAACAGAAACTCACATTTTCAATTAGAATAAGTAAAGATACAGCATTTGAAATTGTAAATAGGCTTTTTAGCTTAAAAGCAAAATTTGTCTATTTTACTTGTCAACTTGTTAAATAAGTTAGCCTTTTATTTTCTTGATAAGCATCTTATGAACATTTGTTAGATTTGCAGACTATTTTAAGGATTTGGAACATTTTTTTGTTTTATACAGTTTAAGTCTTCGTAAAACAAGTATTGCATAATTAAAATGGTAATCCATATTTATAATTACGCTTCGAGAATTAGGAATGTCTAACTGGTAAACTGTTGTAGGGAACACTTTGGGAAAAAAACACATATACAAATATAGAAAATAGTGCAATTAATTATTAAAATTATTTAAACTTATAAGTGCATGTACAGGGGGTCCTCAGGTTATGACAAAGTTCTGTTCTTACAACAGTGATGTAACCCGAATTTTGGTGCAAGTCGAAACACACCCTAGCCTAAGTCACTTACCTGTCTTAACACATTTGCAAAATCATAATCTAGAACATAAAAAAACAACTAAGTCACAGAAAAAAGAAAAGGACATAAATATACTGTACGCTGTACTGTAGTAACAGAAAAAATTAGTAAAAAAAAATCCTTTATTCCTTCTCACATCTCAATTTTTTTTTTTTAAGTTTTTATGGGAGTGAGCGTTGTAAACTCGAAACATTGTATGTCGAGACGTTGTAACCCAAGGACCCCCTGTATATTTATATTTAAATAGTGTTTAATTGCCAGTGTTGCCTAACTGAATAAATGTGTGAGTATATATATATATTTTTGTTAGACAAATGGTGAAAAAAACTTCTTTAAGCTTTGTTTCAGATAAGTGCATTACAGGAGAAATTAAACAATATGACAGCTTGTAATTGTAATGAGAAGAATGTACATATTTTATTAGTTTAAAAAGTATTGTTTATGGTAATTTTATTCATTTTAGTACTTTTATAGTCACTGACCAATAAGCCTAAAGAATTTAATAAAAACAAAAAAGGCAACACCTGTGGTCTATAGTTTAAAAATAAAATGTAAAAAAAAAAATACCAAAGTTAACACTTTGTGAAAATATATAATATTTAAAATAAGGCTTCCAAGCACTGCGTTTGTGGGAGTTTGGTGTAAACAGCTTTTTAAAGCAATTTAAAAAAATCTGAAGCTGTAATTTAATCAGCCAATTCAGTAACATGAAATTGGTGATCAGTACTGGCTCTTAAAAACCTGATCAGACCATCCCTGTTAAATGAGTTTAGGAACATTATATTTTGTTATGCATTGATACTCAAAGTATACAGTACTGCCTATCCAATTTAAATAATTAATTTATGGCACTTCCCACACTCAGAAAGCATTTTACAAGGCAAGCAAGAATACAACAAAAAGCAAAACAAAAGATAAAGCTGAACTTCCAAATTAATCAAACCCAAGATAATTCACAGGAAATTACCAAGATATCACAGAATACATGCACATGCTCTGACATCAAGTCAGAATAAAAAGCAATTAACTGAATGTTGTACAAAGAAGCCCAATGACACTATGAAGTGGAAGTATGGAAGCAAACATTAATTCTGGAATGGTGAATTTTAAAGTTTTTGAGTATTAGGATAGAAATGAACTTCCACAAAGACAGACATATAAGCTTGAATGAGCATGTAGTAAAACACTGACATAAGACCTCAAGTTCAGAAAACATGAGATGTTTTCCAGTAGTGAACAGTGATGACACAACACAATCTGTCAATTTACATTTTTCAAACTCAACCACCAAAAGTCACTATAACAACCAACATTTCCCAGTATATTGTTTCAGAGTGCCAAAAGAAGCAACGCATCATGTGGCAGCAGACAGCTGCAAAGCAGACTTATTGCAGAACACCATCACACCACTAGGAGATAAAGTACCAACATTCTACTTATCAAGCCAGAATTAATAAGAGAACATTGAAAACACAACGCCAAAACACTGAGCCTAACAAAAAAGCCAATGCCTGCACCTTAGATGTCGGAAACCAAAAGTCTTGCTTAAGAGGTTAGGAATTGATTGATAATGTTGCAGATTAACTCATTTCTCACAGAAACAGAAAACTTTGTCACCAATCAACACTGGCAAACTAAAAGAAACCGAATAAAAAAAATGTTACTAGTCCTTACAAATCATTTAATGGCTGTAAAATAATTAACACTTATTAAAACAATCAAAATATTGATTGCCTTAGTAGGAACTGGGTCACATAGGTGCCTTGTTCCAGTACTAAATGAAGAAAGCAGTAAAGGAAGCTAAAAATAATTCCAGGGTCATAATCGGAAAAGTGCAGTGTCTACTTGCAACTTAGGGTAATCAATTCTCAAGCTCTACAGCTGGATCTGCCGTTTTTAATCTAGTGGTCTTCACTCTTGATGTCCCACACACTCAAACTTTTGAGCAAACCATATGACACAGAGTCTGCTGTGCTGCATACCAATTATTTGTCTTCATCTAAAGCCTTTGGTGCGAGTTTACTTACAAACAAATCAAATGAGTATTTTTCATTTGGAAGTTACACTAAACTTTCTAGATGTGTAAACACTAGTTTTGACAAAGCATCCACACTACTTGTAGGTTATTACATATAGAAGTTAAGTTATAAATGTTCAGACAGCAAACACTGTGGGTACACTTTAATTAAATAATTTCATTGATGTTAAGATTATAAATTTAAATAAAAATTATGAAAATATTGACATAATGCAGCATATTCTCATGGTGATGCGGATTCCCAGTAATTTCATCTTCTATCTGAAAATGGACAGTTCCCAAACTCTGTTTTCGTTCAAGGCTGGATGCTTATGTGTGTTAAATAACGCTTTCTGTAAGGCACTATATCATAGGAATCATACTTCTGATAAGGACACAAGTCATCTGAGGTAAACTAGGTGGCAAATTAAAGATCAACAGGAACACCGAAAGTACGCTAGGGATACATACGGTTCCATTTACTCTTCGGCAAAGCGATTATTTTTTTTATTCACTGCCTCTGTGCGAAAGTCACAGCACCTCGGCCAAACGGTGTGGCTCTTCACGGCTCAACTCCACAAGTGGCTGTACAGCAATAGCAAGCTGAAGCTCGCCCGGCTTTCGCAAGCATTTATGCCACGCTCATACTTGAGACAGGCTGTCCCAGCGTAGCGCCTTAGAAAACACTTTGCAGGTGCAAGGTGACCCCAAATGGGGCGTGTACACTCCACTTAACAGAACACCGGCCTCACGGGCTGATGACTCAGGAGCACCGCTTCTAAAACCTATACTCCCTTCCTAAGATACTCCTTGTTTCTAGTTTTGTTTTCAATGGGAACCTCCCTAACTAGTAAGGAGTTCATTATCTTTTCCTTTCTTACGTTTCTGGTAAGCAGGAATTCACATAAGTCCTAAACACGACTTTCAATTGCGTAATCACCTATGCTTACCGTAGGGTTGGTCCAATACAATTGGAGTCAGTGCTTTCCAATTCCCGTAGAATCCGCTCATGCTCGGCTGCTGTTTCCAAACTCGCCATCTTCCATGTCCCGGTCTCAGCGCGGTCTGCGTCAGCTACCCCAAAACAAACCGCCGCCCCGCCCTTGTTCCTCGCAGGGAACGACGGGAGGCCGAGTTCCAAGACGCAGGAAGGCAAAACAGAGAGTACAGATCGCGGAGCAGGGATACTGCCGGCGCGTTGAATCTTGGGTAATGTCGTTTACTTCTTTCTTAACTCTGTTGTAGCAAGCACATTCGTTTGGGGCCATTGCGTAATAAAGCATAGTGACGGTCAGATGTTTCTCCTGCTTATATCATTCCATGTGACTTGACATTCTGGCAGTAGCCACTATGTTGAAGCTGAAACACTGGGAAATGGTAAATGGCTTTTACATTGTCTAAATTATACATATATATATATAATATAATATACACATTTTATAAATAGCCTTCATATATATATATTCACACATTTTATATATAACCTATATATATATATATATATATATATATATATATATATATATATATATATATATATATTCACACATTTTATATATAGCCTATATATATATATATATATATATATATATATATATATATATATATATATATATATATATATATATATAGTGACAAGATGCCTCTATGCTTGATGGACTAGGGGAGGGAGTGTATCCAGAGCATTACCTCCCCGGTGCTCAGGGCTTCATGGGAGTTGGAGTTTGATGAAGCCCTATTGGGCTAAGTGGGCGCTGCCAGGGGGTGCTGCAGCTACTGCTGAGAACTTGGTTGCAGCACTTCCACCACACCCAGAAGTACTGCCGGAAGAAGATTGATGAGCACCTGGAGCAGCTCTTCCGGGTGCTTTATAAAAGGAGCCAGCAGCCACTACTTGGGAGCCAGAGTCGGGTAGGGGAAGACAAAGCTTGCCAGGAGGAGTGAAGAGAGAAAGAAGTGTGTTTAGTGCTGGACGGGTGGGAAACAGGGGAAGGTGTTTCCCACAGTTAAAGAAAAAAATAACATATGTATTGCTCTTGTGTCGTGCATCTGTCTGTGTTGGGTATGGGTAGCAGGAGCTCCCTCTGCAGGCCACACTACTGTACATATTTGCTGCCTCTAAAGCAAGAGTTCCCAAACTTTTTTCAGCCACAGACCCCTTTACCAAAAACTTTTAAAACCGTCGACCCCCTAGTCATTTACTTAAATTAATAAATTTGTACAGTACTCAATATTAAATATTTCACTAGATATCAAACTTTTCATTTTAATCACTTATAATTAATGATTGAAAAAGATAAAAGGACTAATGAATATGGCATTATCGTGTGCAACATTTAATATCGAAACCTGCACTAACGAAAATTAAAGCAAAAAAATACGAGCAGAGTTTTTTTACATTTTTGACATTTATGAAATAAATATGTAAATTCAAAATAAGTACAAATACTGTATTGAAATCACTATATTAAATATAAAAATGAAGTGACTTGCAATGTTTTTTAATGTCCGCACTTGCTTTGATAAGACAATGCTCAGACATGTTTGTGCTAAATGTATTTTCATGCATTCTTACGTGTGACTCTTTTAATGAAACATTTTACCTTTTCGCTCGCAAGTTTGGTATGTAATGTGTTTTTATCAAAAAAGTGTTTTTTTTTAATTATTTTACTTCTTAATTAGGTACCTATTGGAATTATAGATATTTTGAAGTAACAAACACAAACAAATAAGCAGTAGTAAGGGGGTCTATTTTTTCTGTCATCGACCCCCAAATTTTTTTATTGAAACTATCGACAACTAGAAAGTTCAAATCGATCCCAGGGGGTCGATATCGACCACTTTGGGAATTCTTGCTCTAAAGCTTCCATATTGTAATTGTTTCAGGTAGCCAACAAAAGGTGTAATTTTACTTGAATTCTCATTATTTTAAATTGTAAGCCGTTTTATCTATCACACAAATTTTCCTTAGTAATACTAACCGGTTTTTACATTTGCCATCATTTTAATGCTACTCGCTGATGTAATCACTGAGATTGAAAAAGACAAACCAGACTTGCAAATCATTATTTTGGGTGATTGGGTTTTGAGTAATTCTGACCATTCTAAAATTCCCCTTATTCCTGCTTACAAATAAAAGCTGAAAACTGCAAAGTCAGTAAAAGGAACAGTTAGAAAGTGGACCAGCAATGCAATAGAGGCGCTTCAGGACTGCTTTGCCTGTACAAACTGAAGCGCCTTCAAAACTGCCACCTCCAACATAGTAACATAGAAAGTATTCACAGCGCATCACTTTTTCCACATTTTGTTATGTTACAGCCTTATTCCAAAATGGATTAAATTCATTTTTTTCCTCAGAATTCTACACACAACACTCCATAATGGCAATGTGAAAAAAAGTTTACTTGAAGTTTTTGCAAATTTATTAAAAATAAAAAAACTGAGAAATCACATGTACATAAGTATTCACAGCCTTTGCTCAATACTTTGTTGATGCACCTTTGGCAACAATTACAGCCTCAAGTCTTTTTGAATATGATGCCACAAGCTTGGCACACCTATCCTTGGCCAGTTTCGCCCATTCCTCTTTGCAGCACCTCTCAAGCTCCATCAGGTTGGATGGGAAGCGTCGGTGCACAGCCATTTTAAGATCTCTCCAGAGATGTTCAATCGGATTCAAGTCTGGGCTCTGGCTGGGCCACTCAAGGACATTCACAGAGTTGTCCTGAAGCCACTCCTTTGATATCTTGGCTGTGTGTTTAGGGTCTTTGTCCTGCTGAAAGATGAACCGTCGCCCCAGTCTGAGGTCAAGAGTGCTCTGGAGCAGGTTTTCATCCAGGATGTCTCTGTACATTGCTGCGGTCATCTTTCCCTTTATCCTGACTAGTCTCCCAGTTCCTGCCGCTGAAAAACATCCCCACAGCATGATGCTGCCACCACCATGCTTCACTGTAGGGATGGTATTGGCCTGGTGATGAGCGGTGCCTGGTTTCCTCCAAACGTGACGCCTGGCATTCACACCAAAGAGTTCAATCTTTGTCTCATCAGACCAGAGAATTTTCTTTCTCATGGTCTGAGAGTCCTTCAGGTGCCTTTTGGCAAACTCCGGGTGGGCTGCCATGTGCCTTTTACTAAGGAGTGCTTCAATCTGGCCACTCTACCATACAGGCCTGATTGGTGGATTGCTACAGTGATGGTTGTCCTTCTGGAAGGTTCTCCTCTCTCCACAGAGGACCTCTGGAGCTCTGCAAGAGTGACCATCGGGTTCTTGGTCACCTCCCTGACTAAGGCCCTTCTTCCCCGATCACTCAGTTTAGATGGCCGGCCAGCTCTAGGAAGAGTCCTGGTGGTTTCGAACTTCTTCCACTTACGGATGATGGAGGCCACTGTGCTCATTGGGACCTTCAAAGCAGCAGAAATTTTTCTGTAACCTTCCCCAGATTTGTGCCTCGAGACAATCCTGTCTCGGAGGTCTACAGACAATTCCTTTGACTTCATGCTTGGTTTGTGCTCTGACATGAACTGTCAACTGTGGGACCTTATATATGCCTTTCCAAATCATGTCCAATCAACTGAATTTACCACAGGAAGACTCCAATTAAGCTGCAGAAACATCTCAAGGATGATCAGGGGAAACAGGATGCACCTGAGCTCAATTTTGAGCTTCATGGCAAAGGCTTTGAATACTTATGTACATGTGCTTTCTCAATTTTTTTATTTTTAATAAATTTGCAAAAATCTCAAGTAAACTTTTTTCACGTTGTCATTATGGGGTGTTGTGTGTAGAATTCTGAGGAAAAAAATGAATTTAATCCATTTTGGAATAAGGCTGTAACATAACAAAATGTGGAAAAAGTGATGCACTGTGAATACTTTCCAGATGCACTGTACAGTAATACACTAATGCTGTAACCTCATATATTAGTTTTTGTGTAGATGTTTACATTCCAACAAAACAACTGTGAAGTTTGGCAATAATAAGCCCCATAGTTCAGATGACTGCGCCAGGCAAACAGTGTCCTTTCAGATCTGGCAATCGTGAGAAATACAGGAAAGCCAAATGTCTTGGCAAAAGGAATCAAGGTGTGAAAAGAAAGTACTCATATAAGTTGCAGGAACAATTGTCTGCAAATGACAGTGCGTCATTCTGGAGAGGCCATAAACAGGTACAAGAAACAAATATCAAAATTTCTGCTGATGTCAGTCTGGCCATTCAGTTAAATCAGTTTTATGGTCACTTTGAAAGACAATGGGACATACTGTAGCTGGTATTGCCCCCTTTGGCAGAAAAAACCTCAAGCGGGCATTTCCTATAACTGTCTACCAGTCTATGATATCAACTGGGAGGATGTTTATCACATTTTTCCTCTATACATAATTCTTTCAGGTGTGTGATGTTTGAAGGATATTTTGCATGCACAGTCCATTTCAAATTTCCCACACAGTATCTCAGTGGGATTCAGATCAAAGCTTTAATTCAACAGACATATAAGGCACCAGTGTGTGACTAATATCCTTTACTTCAATCAACCAATACATTTTTATTTAACATCCATCGTAATAAAAGTGCATTTCAAAACAAAAAATGTCACAGTGCAATACTATACTAAACACAAAGTAACACATGGTTTATTTTGTTTAGTACCTTTTTCTAAAAAACAACATTCCAAAGCACTTTAGAAGCAGTGGGATTTGCAACAATTTTTCATATGTATGTTGTGAACTGCAAGAGGTGTACTGCAATGACATTCAACCCACAATGATGCCAAACACTCAAGACAGCTTATCAACAATTATTGAGGATTCTAGGAAGAATATAATGAATACAATAACGGGTACAGAGTAATATACAAAACAAAACTATGCAGCATTGAGGATATTTAAAAACAGTCACTTTCCTAAATCTTTGCCTCACTCCAGACTTCTGGTCATTCTATCCTCCTCTTTTCCAGATGAGCCATTGTCCAATCAACTTTACCAACTCCAGGGTCTCTGAGCTGAGTGGTCAGATGTCCTTTTTTAAATGGCTCCTTAGCATCCTGCCCTACCAATAGTCTTTGCCAGATCCTTAACAAGAGGAAGAAAAAGTGCTCCTCCTTTCATAATGTTTTAGAATTGGAGCTCAGGCAGATTACACATATTGCTCAAGGTCACACTTTTAGTTAGTGGGGAATTGAAACTGCAGCTTGAATCTTCAGTGCAGATCTTTAACCAACAGACCAAACTGACAAAGCTCGTGAATAGTACACAGTTTAGAGAAAGATCATTATAGGTAAGAACAAGAATGTAATCTCAACAGACACCGGGGGGATTTTTTTTTAAAGACCTGACATAAATAAGAATGCATTGTAAAAACAATGGAATCAGTTGAAGTAGGAGTTGATGTAACACAATAAAGACAATAGGAGCTGTAAAAAATGCTTATGGTTTTGGAATGTTGATATCAAGGTTTCAACAACATGGGCTCTCTGTTATCCTGAGCCAGTGCAGTTGTGCTTGAGATCTGTACCTTACACAAGCTTCAACTCATAAATAAATCATAAAAATAGAACATGATGGTATCTTAGATTTCAGAATGAATACAGTATAAACAGTTCTAGAAAGACGGGACAAAATGTCACAGATAATAGAGCCACACTAACATGAGTAACAAATTCAAGAGAGCAAGAGCCACAAACCTTCATGAAATTTGAGCAAGATTTGTGCAGAAATGCTTTTTGACCATCAAAAGCAGTGGATTTAGAAAGACATTAGCTGGCTTTAACATTTGAGTTAATTAATCAGTGTATCAGGAAATTCAGATGCAATGGTGTTAATAGCTTTATAAGCTAACAGTGTGATAGATGGCTATAATAACCTCTTGCTGATTACATAGCATCATAGCTTCAGTTTTCTGGGTTTAAATTATGGAGTTTGCATGTTTTCTCTGTTTCATAAAGAAGAGGTTTGAAAAAGAAAAAGAGACCCTTTAGTCCATCTGATATACTGTATATAGTTTGTTCTCTAATATATCAACCAAATATTTTTTTTTCCTGCAGGTACCCTTATTATACCACACATCCTAAAGATATGCATATTAGGTTAACTGGCAGTTCTAAATTAGCTCCATGTAGATTGTGGGTGAATGTGCCCTGGGATGGACTGGTTCTCAGCTTGGCAAGGTTGCCAAGACAGGCACTGCTTCCCTGTGAGCTTGATCTACATAAGCAGATTAGAAACCAATGAATCAATGAATATATAGCGAAGAGGTCAGTTCAAGTGAGGCACTTTAGGTACAGTATATTGTAGTCACAGTAGAGATGTGCAGTTCCAAATTCAGGTTAAAGCTGAATGCAATGCCACTGGTAGACTCAGAGGAGAGTGACAGAAATGGAGACTGTTCTACAAGAAACAGCATGAGTTTTGCAAGTTGTTCAGGAGATCTCAATACAGTAGATGCATTTTGCCTTCTTAGCATTTTGCTTAAGTAAGTAAAGTATTTTTATTATTATTATTATTATTATTATTATGGATACTCTTGCTTTCCAGGCGATTACAAAAAAATGCAGACAGTATGAGTGCATCCCTCAATGAACTGTTGTCCTGTCCATTGCTGTTTCCTTCAACACTGACTCCAGCATGACCCTCAACTGGATAATCTGTTACAAAATGGATGGGTGACTTGAAGCTTGCATTCATTCAAGCGATGATGTCAGTGACTCAGGTAGGGTGTGACCACTGTTCTTCCAAGAATGGTTTCTGGTAAGTGTTGTCTTAACTTAATAAGTAGAAAATTTGTGAAGAATAATGTAAAGAAGATCAGATACCTAGATAAAGAGCTTTGAAGAAGGCCACAAATTGTAGGAATCAGGGATACTAATTCACTTCTAAAGCAACAGACAGCTGCAGGGGCAGGAACATATCTTAGTATAGCAGGTTCAAGCTACACCTGTGGAGTTCCTTATGCTGTTTAAAGATTTTTTTTTCTTGTCAGCTGTGTCTAAAACAGCTGTAAGGCCAAGAAGAAGGAATGAGAGGAGGTAAGACATGATATAGAAAAAGGCTACTTATAAATATTTCAATAATGAAGTAATAGTCTTCAACACACTCAGGAAAACACAGATCTACATAACTATTTGAAATAATGAAGAATTCTGCTAGTGCATTGGCTAGCACCACACCATATATATAGAGTGCTGGGATTAAAATTATCAACCTGGTGATATCTGTATGTAGGTTGCTTATTATGCTTATGTCTGCACAATTTTCTTTAGTTACTTTTATTTCCTCCCATGTCCAAAAGATGCATTTCTTAAGTTGAGCAGCAACTCTAACTATTCATGTCTAAGGCTATGTATCCTGCAGTAGACTCAGTTAGTACCTGCTTTGCATCAAAATGTGCTGGAATAGGCTCCTTTTAAAGCCTGCTTGTTTCATTTTAGAGTCACAGATTGGCAGATCCCATTCTGGAAGCAATAGGCACAAGGCAGAAGCCAACAATGATTGACAAGTCTATTGCAGAGTATATATGCACAGTGCCAGTTAGAAGTTATCTCTCTATCTCTCTATTATAAAAAAAAAATCTTCGGGAGGAAGACTAGGGAGACGAGACGTGATCTTCTCGGAAGACAATTTGAAGTCCCACGAGAGACACTTTAACTTGCTCCCAGCTCTTAAAACAACGACAAGCGACAAGCAAAACACGCAGCTCGCCGGCAGCAGAAACCCAGCAGATGATCCGACCGCTTTCCCTTGCGTGTGATCAGCCCCCCTAACACCATTCCCCACCCCCTTCACAACACAAGCAGCAGGGACGCGAAGTGGCCAAAGGACAGCTGCTGTACAGGCTTTTAAATGATCAACGTGCAGCGCGACAGCAGCAACCGCAGCAGAAAGACAGCAGATGATCTAACAGCATCTCCTTAGCCACCCCCCGACAATGCGAGCAGCGTTATACAGACATATAGCTTAGCAGTTGTTGGATTGCTGTTGGCAGACATGCTTCATGTGCTCCCAGCTCTTAAAACAACGACAAACAAAACACACAGCTCGCCAGCAGCAGATGATCCGACCGCTTCTCCTTAGCGTGCGTTCAGCTGCACCCCCTGCACAACGTGAGCAGCGTTATACGTCCTGCGAGAAAGAGATGTAACCACTCCCGGGGCCGAAAATAAAGGACAAGTATTGTTTTTACAAAAGTTTTAAAGTAAAAGTGAAAATAATGCATATGTAACAATTCCAATGAAACTAACAATCTCTTTAAATTATATATCTGGTAAATCAAACCCGGGGGTGGGCGAGCGAACCCCATAATAGTCACCCATAATAAAGAAAAAAGTCTAATGGCAAAACTCACAGGGGTACACTGGAATACCAGGAGAAAAACCCAAGTAGACATTGGAAAACCATGCAAACTCCACACAAACAGGGTGGCAGTCTGGACTGAACTCAGGAAGCTGAATCTGTAAATGCTGTACAGTGCTAACAGGAAACAGATATAGCAAAAATAATAAAATAGCTGTAGTGTGCAGCAAGTATAATACTGTAAATAGTATTTCACCTTGATTTATGATTTAAATGCTATGCAGACATAAAGGCATATTTTTGCAATATTTACACATTCTATAACAAATGTATCTTGTATTTAACAACAATATAAATATAGTTTACCTTGAACTTGGAATATTAAATGGTATAGTAGCCTGAGACAAGACCCATTTAAATGTAAACACCCAGAGACAAACATCAAAACAAGATTGTCTTGTGGTGGGCTACATCCATAACTTCAGAGACTTTGAGTGTAAGACAGGAACTATTCATGGTAGGGAATTACATTAAATCACAGGGCACATTCATTAGTAAAGCACTAATAAAACAATTAATGTAACACCCAAAAATGACACATGGGAGGGAAAACAGAGTATCTAGAGAAGAGCACACACAGATATGGGAGATACACTGACTGAATCAGGATTTAAGTAGTTTCCTGGGGCTGTGAGGCTGCAGTTTTGACTACTGTGCCACCTTACATAGATAACATGTTCTTTAAAATTCCATACCGGAAAGCTTAGTTTAGCACTTGTCAATATATCTCCCAAACTGCAGTTCTGCCAAGTATGAAATATTCTTTGTATTTCCTGCCTGGGGATTTCATGAATTCATACTGGAATAGTCCCATATCTCTATGGGAAATGTTTTTTTTTTTTTTGTTTGCTCAAGTAGTAAATTGTGTACTACCTCTTATCTCTGTTTTCCCTGACATTTTTAAGTCAAAAAGTAAATTCACTTTGTACAATCATCCAGGAAATAGTAAGAAAAAAAAGCAACCATCTATGTAAAAAGAAAATAAAAATGTGAATGTGTCATGAGGGTTCAATTGTTGCACTGAATGTGGAATAATGTAATGTAGATATGAATAAGAATCATACATGACTGTTAAGACAGTAATCTGATTAACTGCTCTGTTTATTCATGTGTCATATACAGTACTTGTATCTAGGGTCTCAGATGAGGTGGGGAATAGGTATCCTGGGTTATGACTGATAATCATAGTTAAGTTTTTTACATGGTTTTCTGCCTATATCCCTTTTGTATGTAATTATAGATTATTGTGGTAGCGGAATTCAATTCTAACATTGATTACTTGCTGGAATGTGGTTTTTAGGCAATTACAGATTTGTTGTGCCTTTTATGATGACATCTTGGTTTTCTTGTACATAAGTTGTTACACCATAAGCAATCAGGAATGGCAGGCAGTTTTTTCAAGTACAAGAAAGATCTCTAACACTCTACAGGAGGACATTCAATACTTGTAAAAATTTCCTTACTTACACATATTGTAGATATAGTGAGAATTACCACGGTTGTAATTGTTCTTTTTATTCCTTTTTCATCATTGTTTGGGATGTTTTTTCGGTACTGCTTTATGCTGTGCAGGACACCTGTTTCTGCCAACTTCTTTTAAATCAGCTTAAATTTAGTTTAGTTATTGACCAATGTTTCCAAGACACCATTGTACACCTCCAATAAGTGCTTTCACTTTGTGGTTAATCTATTACAATTGTTAATTTTTATGCATACAAGAACTGAACAAAACAGTCATCAGTCAGTCAGTCAGTCAGTCAGTCATTTTCTAACTTGCTATATCCTAACACAGGGTTATGAACAAACACAAAACACACCTAAACAACTAAAGAACAATCATTTCTTTGAATACTGAATTTTCATCTGTATTTTGTCTTACACTCTTAAAAATAAGACCGGTTCATCAGAGTGATGCCATAGGGGAACCATTTCTGGTTCCCAAAAGACCCATCCACATGAAAGTTACAGAAAGAACCTTTATTTATTTAGTTCTGTAAGAGGTTCCTGTTACACACATGTGCATAGGGAACAGCTTGAGGGCTCTGGTGATGGTAATGTCCTGTCACTCCAGGGGCTGGCACTGTGTACAAATACCTTTTCTTTTCTACATCCAGAAGACTGATGGCTTTAATACCAATGATGTCACTTCTGGTGTCCATCCTGAGCTCCTGTTATTGGAGGTGTGTCCTTTCAGGATGGGAACTACTCACAATGCCACAGTTTCACTGCGAGGCCATATCCATATGTGTTCATGGTTTCATCCATCCATCCGTCCATTTTCCAACCCGCTGAATCCGAACACAGGGTCACGGGGGTCTCCTGGAGCCAATCCCATCCAACACAGGGCACAAGGCAGGAACCAATCATGGGCAGGGTGCCAACCCACCGCAGGACACACACAAACACACCCACACACCAAGCACACACTAGGGCCAATTTAGAATCGTCAATCCACCTAACCTGCATGTCTTTGGACTGTGGGAGGAAGCCGGAGCGCCTAGAGGAAACCCATGCAGACATGGGGAGAACATGCAAACTCTACGCAGGGAGGACCCGGGAAGCGAACCCAGGTCCAGAGGTCTCCCAACTGCAAGGCAGCAGCGCTACCCACTGCGCCACCGTGCCGCTCTGTTCATGGTTTCAAAGAATAGAAAACAAATATTTGCTGTTTCCTTTGTTTAACAATCTTCTGGCTAATACCTTTGGTTTGATATTTTCAACCTGGATTCTCATCTCAAGATTTGATCAACCTGGATTCTTGTCTGAAGATTTGGTTTTAGTTAATGTATTCTTGATCTCCTCTCTATTCAAGCTGTTTCTGTCTTTTGACAACATCTTTTCTCCAGGTTAATTTAAAAAATCCATTGTGCTTTTCTGTAACACATAATATCTATACAGTGGTTATAATATTATTGGGGTCATTTATACTTATTATTTCATTGTGGACTTGATTATTTATGACAAGGATTGTGAGATTTGTTTTTAATTTGATTTATGAAAGTTTGTTTTATTCACGTCTTCTTTCCTTATTTATGTGATGCTCCATGCAGGGGACATTGATGATGTCACAGGAAGTTACATATAGAAATGCAGCATTTGTTTCACTCATCATCTCTTGGAGGATAAAGCAAAATGCAACTCTCATTGGGCACTAGTATAGTTAGTTTCCTTTTAAAGTAGGCCCTAGTGTAAATATTTGAACTCTCTGGTTTTGGTGTTTGGTTCTTTCTACCCTCATGGTTTGATCTGTGCTCTCCCTTTTGACCCCATTTTTGCTGTGTGCCTAATGATAATTTCGAGACACAGTTTTCATTACAGTGATATCTTAGCATGTCACATAGAGAGCCTGCTATATATTGAAGTAAATTTTGCCTACCATGGTTGAAATCTTGGGGGTAAGGAATTGAAATTTACAGACCCTCTGTATCTGTACTATAACTATAGAAATTAAACTGATCTTCCCTGAAACATCCTGTTCATGTGGACCTCATTAGTATAATTACTGTTTTCAATTGGGACCTCAACAAAACATTTCCATAAATATGTATATGAGAACAGCCACCACTGTGGTATCGGCAGCTCAACAAATAAGTATATCTTTAGATTGAGAAAGAAGTGCATTACTGATATTCATAGTCATTTATTTCTATTACAGATTTACAGGGCCCTTATTGTCCCATATATATAAAGTGAGTTTACGTGAATTTTATGTTTTCTTGGGGTTTTTGTTTAATTCAAATTATTATTTTCCAAGTATTTTTGTGACTACTGTTGTTTTTTTATTATTTTGTAATTATTTACTTTCCCTTTAAATGTGTGTTCATTCCTTGTGTTCTGTGGATATTAAATATTGGATGGCACAAAATTTCTTACAATTAAATGAAAACAAAACAGAGGTCATTATTTTTGGTCCTACCACATCTGCAGTTGAAATTGGCACTCAGTTAGGCTCCTTGGCAGCAATGATTTATAATGATGTCAAAAACCTAGGTATCATGTTCGAGTCATTACTAAGTTTTGAAAAACAAATCTCCATGGTAGTAAAGTCCAGTTTTTACCAACTGAGGCAAATTTCTAAAATAAAATCCTTTCTATTACAGAAGGACTTGAAAACAGCCATCCATGCCTTTATTACATCTCGCCTAGATAATTGTAATTCCTTATATGTGGGTCTTCCAAAATCTGCTCTGTCGCACCTTCAGCTGGTTCAAAACTCTGCATCTAGATTCTTAATTGGGTCAAGAAAAAAGGATTATATCTCCTCATTTCAGCCTCTCTCGACTGGCTACTGATGAGGTGTCACATTGATTTTAAAATCTTGTTGTTTGTTTTTCAAGCCTTGCATGGTCTCACTCCAAAATATATCTGAGGCCTCCTTCACCCCTATGTGGCACCAAGAGCACTGAGGTCATCTGGGGCCTCATGCATAACGCAGTGCGTAGAATTCGCACTATAACATGACGTAAGCACAAAAGTGCAAATGTGCTTACGCACAAAAAAATCCAGATGCATAAATCTGCAAATGCCAACTTCCATGTTCTTCTGCTCCACAAATCCTGGTCAGCGTGAAAAGTAACGCACGTGCATGCGCCTTCTGTCCCGCCCCAACTCCTCCCAGAATTACGCCTCTTTGAATATGCCAATCAATATAAATAGCCCTTAAGCTCAGCCTTCTGTGAAAAGACAATGGCAAAAGCAACAGGGAAAATAGAAGAATTTCAGCGAATACCAAGTGGAAGCAAGGAAAAACTTCCTATTAGTTCATTTAAACAGTGGTATAATCAACAAAATTGAGTTGATCGAGTATTATAGAGTGTCGGAGAAACTCAAAAGCTCAAGTTCACAAAGTCGCACAGTGCCCGAAATAAAAAAGAAGTTGTCACATATCAAAGTCGCCGCGAAAAGGTGAGTCGTAGCCCATCGTCTGAGTGTCATATGAAAGCATATTGGGGCACAGAGAAAAAAAAAGGCACACAGTGGGAAAAAAGCATGAAATGTCAACTTTAATCTTTAAATTTCCACTTTAATCACGTAGTTTATTTTGTCATTAAAGTAGAACATCATAAACTTCATCCTAAATCTTTTAATTTACTTATTTCCCAATCCCATCATAACTAAAGTAGCACATTAAATGCTTTGTTTTGTATTTGATCTTCTATGTACTCTATGTGTGTGAATCACTACATGCTTCCAGGCTTTCTCTTCCTCCGACAGGACACAGAATCCATTACATTCGTTATATTACAGCTCTCTGAATAATTAAAATACTGAGATGTATACGTGATATAATTTTCATGATGATAGGAGTTAAAGCTTGTTATTAAACATGGGAACACGGTGGCACAGTGATTGTTCATGTCTCATGCAAGATGCTTGCTGCGCCATGCGCAACCTTCGATGAAATACTTTATTGTAGCAGTACTGTCTCTTTCAAACGTACTAACTTCCAATTCCTGTCCTTACTTTTCTTTCTTCAAATGCCCAATCGTCACACAATCAGCTCTGTAATAGATGTTAAGCCATCTGTAAGCTTAGAACACCGATTCTTCAAAACTTTTAAGAAACATTGAAATATCTTCATAGTACGTGTTTAATTATTCTATCCATCTATCCTTCCCGTGTCGCGTCAGCACCAGCAAGAATACAGCGCGAGGCAGGAGCAATCCATGAATGGAGCGCCAGCAGCTCACTACCGCTGCGGCACCGTGTAGTTAAAGTTAAAGTTTTATCTGTATAATATAATAAACATATTTTGCTGAATTTCATCTTAAAAATCATATCATCATCATATGTAAATATGCGCTTTATAAAGTGGCTCAGGTTGTGCAATATTATAATTGTATCGCAAGTTTACAGTGAGGTAATTGTACTTATAAGTACAAACAGTTCTACAAGGAGCACTTGATGGACTGATTGAGTGCGTTTATAGTTCTTGGGATGAAACTGTTTCTGAACCGTGAGGTCAGTACAGGAAAAACTCTGAAGCGTTTGCCGTATAAGAGCAGTTCAATAGACAGCATGGCTGAGGCAGCGTGTGCTTGATGCTGTATATCGATAATTCTCTTTCCGATCAGCTGCTGTACAGCTGTGACTCCACACTCAGATACAGTGGTATAAATACTGCAAGTGGTGCAGTGAGAGTAATATGGAAAAAGATGATCCGATGTGGAAACACCTAACGGGAGCAGCTGAAAGAAGAAGAAGAAGGTGCAGTGAGAGTAACAACACTAAAGCAGTTATGGTATTTGGAATAGTTTGACCATTCTGTGGACCATTATATTGTTACAGGTTAATTAAATCAGGTGCATTAAACTAATAAACAATATGTGGTTAATTTCAATGTATTTATAAAGCCGCGTCAGGGATGCGGATCTAAAAAAGAATGGGTAACCACACAGGAACAGTAGCACTGCTTTGACACTGGGTGCCGCCAGTCTGCAAAACCGAACGGAGAACTTGTATATGACAGGGTATGAGCTACCGTGGAAATGTATGTGACTTTACGCCAAGTTTAGGTTTTATACATCGCGATTTGAACGTGGAAATGTTCTTACGCAACATTTTTGTGCTTACGCACCGTTTATACATGAGGCCCCTGGAGAACTTCTCCTTATAGTTCCAAGATCTCGGCTGAAGTCTAGAGGAGACAGAGCTTTCTCAGTTGTTGCTCCTAGGCTTTGGAATGACTTGCCTTTTCACATCAAGTCTTCATCATCTATCGAGGTTTTTAAAAGTCGGTTTAAGACCTACTTGTTTTCTTCTGCCTTTCACTATGTATAATGGGATTGTGGTGGATGTTATAATTGGTTGTTTTATTAATCTGCTTCTGCATGATTGTTTGCATTGTGTTATGCTTCTTTGTACAGCACTTTGGCGCAACCTCTATTGTTTTAAATGTGCTTTTATAAATAAATAATCTAATAATCTAAAAAATAATCTAATCTGTGAATGGTGCCCCACGAGGTTTGGCCACTCTGAAGTCACCATATGGGAGACTTCCCTCTGGCTATTTAAGTCAAGGAAAAGAGGATCTCAGGCAGTGGTTCATTGCATTTGGTTGCATTTCCAGGTTTATGTGATTTATTTGCTCCTTTTTTTTTTAATTTGCTATTGGGTTTTTTTTTGCTTCTTTGAGCATTATTGGTTATTTTCCTTATTTAGTTAAATACATCTTCATTTTATAAAGATTCAAAGTTTGGTTTGTCTTTACAAGTCAGAGTTTTTCATAGTTTCTGTCACTTGTGAGGCATTTTCAGTATGTTGAGACTGTTAAAAGCATTTTGAACTTTAAAAACCATAATAAACCAGTGCCATGATTAATGAATATAACTATGTTACCTTAAATTTCTGCATTTCCCATCTCAAAAACTTAAAAACATACAGTATTTGTCATTACAAGTATTTTTTATTCTGGGGCTGTCAGTAAATATATCATCCCAAAGTGCACCATGTATATTTTTCTACACTTACCAAAATAATAATAATGTGAAAAAGTAAGCACTCCCAAGTCCCAATCATCTAATTCACTTGTTTTGCACCATTTTTGGATTTTTTTGCTTTGTTTTTTATGTAATTGTTTATTTTTATTATTATGATGGTGACGTTATTATGCCACCATTTTATATTAAACTTTCTTTTACCGTGGCCATGTTGTTTCCAATGCTTGACCAGTTCCTGTTCACATGTTATGTCATCACAGTCTCCTTATAAAAGAAGGTGGTGCCCCTTGCTCAGTCTCCAAGTTTTGGATTCTTTTCATTATAAACAAAACTATTTGTAGCACATTTGGGGGCAAATAATACTTTCTCCGGTCCTGTTCAGCCTATAAACATCGGACTTCCAATACAACTCGGAGTCCTGCCATGTGCAAAAGTTCGCTGACGACACTGCTATCGTGGGCTGCATCAGGAATGGGCAGGAAGACGAGTATAGGAACCTAATCAAAGACTTTGTTAAATGGTGTGACTCAAACCACCTACAACTGAACACCAGCAAAACCAAGGAGCTGGTGGTGGATTTTAGGAGGACCAGACCCCTCGTGGACCCCGTGATCATCAGAGGTGACTGTGTGCAGAGGGTACAGACCTATAAATACCTGGGAGTGCAGCTAGATGATAAATTGAACTGGACTGCCAATACTGATACTCTGTGTAAGAAAGGACAGAGCCGACTATACTTCCTTAGAAGGCTGGTGTCCTTCAACATCTGGAATAAGATGCTGCAGATGTTCTATCAGACGATTGTGGCAAGCGCCTTATTCTACGCAGTGGTGTGCTGGGGAAGCAGCATAAAGAAGAGGGATGCCTCACACCTGGACAAACTAGTGAGGAAGGCAGGCTCTATTGTAGGCACTGAGCTGGACAGTTTGACATCCGTGGCAGAGTGACGGGCACTGAGCAGGCTCCTGTCAATCATGGAGAATCCACTGCATCCACTAAACAGTATCATCTCCAGACAGAGGAGGAGCTTCAGCGACAGACTGCTGTCACCGTCGTGCTCTAGTGACAGACTGAGGAGATCGTTCCTCCCCCACAATATGCGACTCTTCAATTCCACCCGGGGGGGTAAATGTTAAAATTATACAAAGTTATTGTGAACATATTATGAAGTATCTATCTATCTATCTATCTATCTATCTATCTATCTATCTATCTATCTATCTATCTATCTATCTATCTATCTATCTATCTACAGTGCATCTGGAAAGTGTTCACAGCGCATCACTTTTTCCACATTTTGTTATGTTACAGCCTTATTCCAAAATGGATTAAATTAATTTTTTTCCTCAGAATTCTACACACAACACCCCATAATGACAACGTGAAAAAAGTTTACTTGAGAAAGCACATGTACATAAGTATTCACAGCCTTTGCCATGAAGCTCAAAATTGAACCAGGTGCATCCTGTTTCCCCTGATCAACCTTGAGATGTTTCTGCAGCTTAATTGGAGCCCACCTGTGGTAAATTCAGTTGATTGGACATGATTTGGAAAGGCACACACCTGTCTATATAAGGTCCCACAGTTGACAGTTCATGTCAGAGCACAAACCAAGCATGAAGTCAAAGGAATTGCCTGTAGACCTCTGAGACAGGATTGTCTCGAGGCACAAATCTGGGGAAGGTTACAGAAACATTTCTGCTGCTTTGAAGGTCCCAATGAGCACAGTGGCCTCCATCATCTGTAAGTGGAAGAAGTTCGAAACCACCAGGACTCTTCCTAGAGCTGGCCGGCCATCTAAACTGAGTGATCGGGGGAGAAGGGCCTTAGTCAGGGAGGTGACCAAGAACCCGATGGTCACTCTGTTAGAGCTCCAGAGGTCCTCTGTGGAGAGAGGGGAACCTTCCAGAAGGACAACCATCTCTGCAGCAATCCATCAAACAGGCCTGTATGGTAGAGTGGCCAGACGGAAGCCACTTCTTAGTAAAAGGCTCATGGCAGCCCGCCTGGAGTTTGCCAAAAGGCACCTGAAGGACTCTCAGACCATGAGAAAGAAAATTCTCTGGTCTGATGAGACAAAGATTGAACTCTTTGGTGTGAATGCCAGGCGTCACATTTGGAGGAAACCAGGCACCGCATATCACCAGGCCAATACCATCCCTACAGTGAAGCATGGTGTTGGCAGCATCATGCTGTGGGGATGTTTTTCAGCGGCAGGGACTGGGAGACTAGTCAGGATAAAGGGAAAGATGACTGCAGCAATGTACAGAGACATCCTGGATGAAAACCTTCTCCAGAGCGCTCTTGACCTCAGACTGGGGCAACGGTTCATCTTTCAGCAGGACAACGACCCTAAGCACACAGCCAAGATAGCAAAGGAGTGGCTTCAGGACAACTCTGTGAATGTCCTTGAGTGGCCCAGCCAGAGCCCAGACTTGAATCCGATTGAACATCTCTGGAGAGATCTTAAAATGGCTGTGCACTGACGCTTCCCATCCAACCTGATGGAGCTTGAGAGGTGCTGCAAAGAGGAATGGGCGAAAACTGGCCAAGGATAGGTGTGCCAAGCTTGTGGCATCATATTCAAAAAGACTTGAGGCTGTAATTGCTGCCAAAGGTGCATCGATAAAGTATTGAGCAAAGGCTGTGAATACTTATGTACATGGGATTTCTCAGTTTTTTATTTTGAATAAATTTGCAAAAACCTCAAGTAAACTTTTTTCACGTTATTATGGGGTGTTGTGTATAGAATTCTGAGGAAAAAAATGAATTTAATCCATTTTGGAATAAGGCTGTAACATAACAAAATGTGGAAAAAGTGATGCGCTGTGAATACTTTCCGGATGCACTCTATCTATCTATCTATCTATCTATCTATCTATCTATCTATCTATCTATCTATCTATCTATCTATCTATCTATCTATCTATCTATCTATCTATCTATCTATCTATCTATCTATCTATCTAAATAAAACAAGTCAGTTTCAGAACTTTTGCTTTAAATTCCTTGACGTTGATTTTTGCTTTGCGGTTCTGGTCTTGGCAAACAGTTTCTTATTTCCCTGACTTTTCCAACCCGTGACTGTCTAATTATTACAATTTGGTGTACTCCTCCAATACTTCCATTCTGGCTTTGGGCTCTTCCTCTATTCCTTTTGTAAAATCATAAAGGTGTGGAAGAGCCTGGGACTGATTCAAGGAAGAGAGCTGAGATGCCACCTGCCAATTTTATTTATTAACAAGTCTGACATTCTCCCAGTGCTGCTTTAAAATGTACTGGCACCTCATAGCCCTGCACTGGATTAGTGGGATAGAAAATTTATTATTATTATTATTATTATTATCATCATCATCTCTACTGTTCCTGTACCTTTGGGTCTGCTCTCTGGACGATTCGGTTGCTCCTGGTAGTCTCTCCAGGTCCCAGAGCTAGCTGCAGTTTTTTTCATCTCCAGCAGCACAGGATCACAGCTGTTTTTTCCTGAATTTGGGTGTCAAAGTCACAAGAATCCTTAAGCCGAGCCCGCCTCTTATCTCCTTCCTCTGCCCACCTAAAAGGCTTCCTTTCACATTTCTAAAGAGTGAGTCCACCTACTTGTTGTGTACAGTTCCAGACTTATTGCTGCATGTCTCACCTTCCTGACAAACTGGCCTCTGGAAACTTTTTCTCTATATGAAAAACATTTCTGGGAGTCATTGCAGGTCATACAAAGACGGTCCTTGCAGACACCACTAGTGTAATATGGAGAAGGGCTGTCGTTTGATTTTTTCTTTGTCACATACACACACCTGTCACCACATCAGCGATAATGCAGATACATTTGGGTTTGAGACACTGTTATCAATTGCTAGACCACATGCACAAATACTGTACATTGCACCTCTTCTCAAACAAAGCTTGATATCTTGACTACCCAACCCTGTATGTTTTGTTTTGGGAAAAAGCAAATAAAAGAAGTTCTTCAATAACAGGTACTAATTGTAAAATATACCAGTATTTTAAAATACTTCTCTTTGTATCAAAATATAAAATATAACAAAAACGAATGAGTGACAGGGGCTATCAACACAAATATATAAAAAAAAGCATATAAAAGATCCCTGCATAGACACAGAGATATACTTTTGAAGTGTTTTCCTGAGTTCGGACAAAATTAGTATGTATTCTCACTTACTCATACCTAGCAAAGGGGATTAAAAGAAGTATTTTAAAGCACTGGTATATTTTACAGTTAGTACCTTGTTTTCAAGAACTCCATTTATTCACCTTTTCCCACAACAAAAACATACTAGATTGGATAATCAAGACATCAATCTTTGATCATGACAGGAAGCCCACTGGCAATCATGCTCTGATAAAACCAGGACATTTTCTGTATTTAAACCACACCTCTTCATAACCAGACAAATAACATGGACCTAAGATACCTTTGCCTCTACAGCATAGCCATCCTCCAGATAGATCATTTCAAACTGCCTCTACAGAAGCATTTATGATGAGCAGACTTCACCAGGCTTATATTTCTGTACTACTAGACATCCCCCGTGGCTCTGCCTGTGTAGTAGTGATACAGGAAAAACTTTAAAAATCAATAAACAAACAGGTATCGCTAGCTAAGCATAGGCAAGGAACACTCCAAAATGTGGTCTCAGGTAGAGCGATTCGAATGGAGGCTGGCACATGAGTGAGGAGGGCCCCGGCTCCCCACTCCTGGCCATCATGCTTCACCCTTCCCTCGAGCTGCAGCCTCTGTCTCGGATTAACATGAATAAATCACTCCTGCAAGCAAACTATGATACTAAACACCATGAGAGAAGTCACAAGATCAACCGGAATGTTCAAGCAAATTATAGAAAAACACCCGATCTAAATCCATTAAGTAGTTCTCTTGTGAAAAGAAGACGGACTGACAGACAGAAGTTGGATTTTATACATACAGAGATATAACTAAAGGGGAAATAGTGAAGGGTGGCACAGTGGCGCAGTGGGTAGCTCTGCTGCCTCGCGGTTAGGAGACCCGGGTTCGCTTCCAGGGTCTTCCCTGCGTGGAGTTTGCATGTTCTCCCCATGTCTGCGTGGGTTTCCTCTGGGTGCTCTTGTCTCCTCCCACAGTCCAAAGACATGCAGGTTAGGTGCATTGGTGAATCTAAATTGTCCCTAGTGTGTGCTTGGTGTGTGGGTGTGTGTGTGTGCCCTGTCCAGAGTTTGTTTCCTGCCTTGCGCCCTGTGTTGGCTGGGATTGGCTCCAGCAGACGCCCGTGACCCTGTAGTTAGGATATAGCGGGTTGGATAATGGATGGATGGATGGAACTAGTGCCAAATAATGATAAAACTTCCATTTACATGTCCATTGTCTACAGCAGTTGTCCATTTCAGGGTTGCTAGATCTGAAGCACACTTGCACACATATCCACATTCATACATACTTGGCCAACATAGGCAGACATGAGGAAACCATGTACACTCCATGTAGACAGTGACTGAACTATGATGTAAACTCAGGGCAGTCACAATGTTTATCACTGTTGCAAATAAATGTAGTTGTAGACATGGTAACAGATTCCCAGGTTACTCCTGATTACAAAGCCTCTGTAGTTGTTGTGAATGAAAGTGCATATCTGTGTAACTGGATTTTAACATTTTTGTTAAGAATTTCTTTGTTCCTGTATTCTTTGCAGTGTGCTGTAGTGGTTAAGGCTTTGGATTTCAAACCTCTGAGGCTGTGGATTCAAATCCTGCTACTAACACTATGTGATTATGAGCAAGTCTGTGCTCCACTTGGAAAAAAAATGAAAAGAAATACAATCAGTTGTATCTCTCAGATGTTGTAAGTTGCCTTGGATAAGCAAGTAATAATGTTTTTTTGCAAACAGTGTGGCATAGTGGTTAAGGGTTTGGACTTTAAATACTGATGCTGTGGGTTTAAAGCCCGCTAATCACACTGTGCGACAATGAGCAAGTCGATTCATTTGCCTGTCCTCCAACTGGAAAAACAAAAGAAACGGTGCCTTGGAAAAAGGTGTCATCCTAGTAAGTAATTGTAAATGCTCTTAATGAAGCCTGAGGTTTATTAATTTTTCTCCATGGGCCTGTGCAAAATAGCATTAGAGAAAGAAGAAGGTTAATTAATTTTGTTTTTTGTAACCTGCCTGTAGGTTTGACGACCACCTTTCTCTTTGGAATTAAGTTTGGAGGGAAGCTAAACTGATACACATTTTGAAAGTTTTTTTTTTCCATGTGTTTTCATTTTAAGTCATTTTCAGTCTAAACGGGCTCCTGGAGTCCATGCAGGAATGTGTGGCATAATTGCACCCTCTGCTGGCAACTACTTGATTTTTAGTTTGGGAGCTATCATGGCTTCATGCTGCATTTCATGAAAAGCCTATTATGAGAAGCATATAATTTAGAGGATAACATGTAGTAATTTGGAGAGCTTACCTGTAGATTTCCTGGTCCCTTTCATGGTACAGCTTTATCCTTAACAATTTACCCACACTGGCATATTCAGCATTCTGTAGTATCTTTATTTAAACAGCCATTCATCCATCCATACTTCCATCCATTATCCAACCCGCTATATCCTAACTACAGGGTCACGGGGGTCTGCTGGAGCCAATCCCAGTCAACACAGGGCGCAAGGCAGGAAACAAACCCCGGGCAGGGCGCCAGCATACTGCAGATCCATCCATTCATTTTCTAAAAATATTTATCCAGAGCAGGGTTGTGGAAAAGCTTGAGCCTAACCCAGCAAGCATCAGGCACATAGCAGGAACAATCCCTGGACAGGATGCCAACCCATCTCATAGTTAACACACAAACACACACACACATCAGATGCCAATTTAGCATCACCATTCCACCTAATGTGCATGTCTGTGGACATTGGGAGGAAATTGAGCATTCTAACTTTACACCTTTACATATTATTTAAACATGAATATAACAATTTAATGTTTTAGCAGATTCAAATATCACAACAGTTTATCTATTTTCTGTCCTCTGTTGGTCACTTTAGTATCAATTAAACTTGCTTGCTTGTTTTGTATAGCATATTTCGCTAACAATATCCTTCTTGCATCTCTGTAGTACAGGGAATCTACATATCAATGCTTACATCACTGAACAAAGAGGACAGTACCAACAAGCCAAGGAATAAAAGACACTTAATAGTCTAAGAAAGATTAATAGGGAATGTTAGTTCAGCCTTCAACACAGGTTCATTTAATCCTAATTTGTACAATTTGGAATGAACAAAATCCAGCAGCACATACCAGGGTGAATGTAATTTGATCTGGCATGACTGAGAGGGCAGTTGCTCAAGCATACCCTATGATTGACTACATCCTGTCCTGTGTTGGTTCTTTCCTAGAGTCCAGCTCTACATAACCCTGCAAATGAAACAATCAATCAGAAAATAAATGAGGGGTGAACACTGTGATAGTGTTTTCTGTAATAGGGGCTATATGAAATATAGTAATTATATAATGTCTGAAATGTTTAGATATTTCCATAAAATGGAAACTTAATTCATGAAATCCTCCTCCTTATTTTCCATGAAGTTCAGACACTTCCCCATAGCACAGTCTCATGAGGATGGCCACCATGACATCATACGCTGGGCAATAGTGACCTAGAAATAATGCTGTATTGCAGAAATAGCCAGTTCAAACAGAGAAAGCAATAATGTCATCAACAATCAAAACTCAGCAAAACCATTGTGAAATAAAATCAATTCTCTTCTACAGACTATTGATCCCAAAAAACACACAAATTTAAAAATTAAGCATATACAGAGCCTGACATAAAAAGTATCACTCATCTGTTATTGCTTTAAAATGCTGATAATACCAATATCCTCCTTGTACAATGTGGTTGGTGGGGTTTGTGGCTTCAGACTGGTGTTTTTAAGTGTTATGTAAAGTATAAATGTATCTACTTTGGAAGCAGTGATGCTCATTACCAAATTAAAATGATAATCCTTGATTAGAGATGCAGCAAGTTACAGACAGATGTCAAGTGTTACCCAGATCCTTTTTAAAAAGCTTTTCTGTAAGATAGTACACAGACCAGGGGCCTCATGTATAAGCAGTACGCATCAAAAATGTTGCGAACTTGCTGACTGATTGGGTATTTCTTAGTCATCACTGAGTCGCACCACGGCAGCTGTCTGATATTGCTTGTCATTCAGCTATATAAGATTTCCTTACACTGTGGTTGAACTGGGAAACATCAAAGTGGAATTTGCAGCAATGTCCGTTTTTCCAAATGTAATCAGGGTGGTGAACTTCATGCACATTGCTATTGCAATGGCGCTGGACAAGTTACTTCAGCCAGGAATGAATCACCAAAAGAATGAGCTGGCATTACATCATCTGTAGCAGGAGAGCCTATAAAAACGGCAGCTCTGCACTGTCGCAGTTGCTTTTTCCAACAAAAGGCAAAAGGCAAGCAGTTCTTCTAAGAATAGTGAGTCACCTCAAAGAGTCATGTAAAGAGCAGAGAATCTATCCATTGCGGTGCTTGGTGCCAACACTATATTATAAAGGTGTCTTCAGAGAATGAGTTTGTATATTTAAATCCAAAGCATTTCCACTCTATTAATGTGTGGCTCTATAGTCCACAGAAAGTGTGTACGTACAACAGTCAGCCCTTTACTTCACCATATATGCACATTAATGGCACCTAAGACAAGAACAAGAAATGGCTTCTCATATTAGTGTTGTTCCTCAATGATGGATGTCATGTTGAGAAGAGCTATACTGTATGTTTATAGGTTTACAGGTTTTTAGGGTTATCATTGTCATGTGTACATTGAAATTCTTGCTTACACGTGATAATCAACATGCAACATGTTGTTACTCTCTAACTCTCTAGTGAGTAGAACTACCTTACCTTGAAACTTCTGTCTTCCTTAACGTAAAAATTCTCAGATTGCATAACTTTGCAACAACAAATGATCTACCAGTTGTGGTAACTTGCTTGTGAGAGAATTATTCAACTATTCATTATCTAACATACTTAATTCACTCCAGGGTCCCAAAATTACTCACACAAAGCCATTTTGGTGTGCTCAATTCAGCTAAGCTGCCAAATTTTCTTAAATAAACAGAGCTGCTAAACTCATGCTTTCATGTAGACTATAATGTCATTTCTTTGCTGTGTGGAATTGTGGCTTGTCTTGTGTTTGGTAGCACATTTTAAATATGTGTTAATGTACATAACATTCAATTTCAGTTTCAATTTAATTTTATGGTAACTGAAAACAGAGCTGGAGTAAAATACTCTACAACTAAAATGCACTAACAGCAAAAAAGTCACCACCATTATAAAATAAATATGTCTAGCTGGCAAATAGGGTAGGAAAATAAAAACTCCAGTCAACATCATTTTCAGAGAAAATTAACATCTGTGGGTCCACAGGCAGTTTTAACTGACAAACTCACAATCAAATGATCTCTAGGCCAAATGCTGCTTTCCCATTCCTGAACATTCTACAATATCATACCTTTTGCACCTTTTGGACAGAGTAAAAATTATATTCAGTTCTTTTGTCATTCAATCCCAAGGGTCCTAATATGTCACTTTATGATGGCCAGGAGGAATGGCATGATGTGCCACAGCAATACACAGTATAGAGACGGGTCAGTAAAAGTTCATGACCTGTATTTTTCTGCAAATGACTAACAAGGAGTTGCAATATGAACATCTTAAAAGTAACTAATCAGGGCATGCAAAACTAAAGTAGTGAGTTTTCAGCCTGGATTTAAATGTTCAGACAGATGGGATTCTCTGACACAAGCAGGCAGGTCACTCCACTGGGGGCCATGCAGACAAAAGCTTGACCTCCTACTGTTATTTTATTAATCCTTGAATAGCAGACATCCTGAGATTGTAATGTACGCTATGATGTGCATGGTTTGAAAAGTTAAGTGAGTAGCTTTTTATATAAGAAACATTTTCAAACCAGTCCTCAACTTAACTGGTAACTAATGTAAAGACAAGAACAGGGATTATGTGGTCAAATTTTCCTACATCTATTATTAATCCCTATAGCAACTTTCTGAATTAACTGAAAGCTATGGGGAGAATGCTTTGAACAGCATGTGAATAACGCATTGCAGTAGTTAATTGCATCCTAAGATAACCTCTTAATTTTCCCATTTGATTAACTTAATGTTTCATGTACGTAGAGAACATACTGTACTTCTTCTATATAGAAATTTAAATATTTACCTCCCCTGTACCTTACAGAACTTATTAGTGCCAATATTCCAGCGTATACAGGTGAAAATAAAGATCTCATTAAAATGGAGTAGGATAAGTAAAATGAGTGTAGTAGGCTTTGCTCTGTAAACTGTCCAAGCTGTAAGAGGGTCTGCATGCAAAAATTAGAGAAGCTCCATCAGTCTCAGCAGTTAAACCAACGATAAAGATTCACTATTTTAACACAGTGTGTTCTTGTTAAACATAATGCTGAAACATAAACAGAGACACATATTGTATGTGTGTATTCATATTAAATGTATATACATAAATTACTCTATACAATATATGAATGTGAGTATACATTGCATATAAAAAGTTTTCACCTCCTTTGGAGGTTTCTACATTGTATTGTTATACAACATTGAGTTATAGTAGATATAAATTTGGCTTTTTTGCTACTGATCAACAGAAAAAGAGCTCTTTGATGTCAGAGTGAAAACAGACCTCTACAATATTGTCTGAGTTATTTACACATGTCAATGTTTTATAACAAAATGTGAACACTTCCAAGGGGTGAATAATTTTCACCTCTTTTCCATTTCACACCTCACTGTAAACTCCAAACGCGATTACAATTGTTTTTTGGAGGAACTTCTGTCTGACCAGGAAGTGCTTCCAGCCTATAGTGCGGTAACAGCAGAAGTACTCCTGGGTCTGGCATAAAGGAGGGCACTTGCCTGGAGGAGTGAAAGAAAGAAAGAAAGAAAGAAAGAAAGAAAGAAAGAAAGAAAGAAAGAAAGAAAGAAAGAAAGAAAGAAAGAAAGGAAAAGAGAATCGGAGGAATTATGCATGCGCTGTGTTTATGTATTACCTGAGAAGGGGTGTTCACCAGGAGGTCAGAAGTTATTATTTCAACCATCCTTTTAGGACTATGGGTCAATGGCTGTAGCCAATGCCTGACTCTGCCCCAAAGTTCAAATACTTGGGAGTGGGTTGACCGCACTGGGTTGTATCTCCACTGCCTATAAGCCCTTGTCTGCTGGTCCGGATCAATGCCGTACCTCAGCAGCACCTGGACTTTCAGTTGGTCATAATCTGCAGAGGTCTGCTTGTTGAGGTTGTAATAATCCCATTGAGCTGGTCCCCTCAAGAACGGTGCCAGTATGTGCGCCCAGTCCATATGCTTCCAGTGATGATGGGTAGCGGTATGCTCAAATACTAGAAAATAAATCTCAATATCATTATCATTATGTAATGGTAACAATATGTGGGACGAACCCATCAGTCGTTCCTGCTGGAGGTAAAACGTGTTTGACTACATACCTCTGTCTCGGTAAGCTGTGTTTGTTGTTCTCTATTCTTAACATTTAGTGACTGGAGTTCTGATGCCATGGCGTGAAGAAGAGCCTCCACGTACTGTTTCTCCATCATTATAGTAACAAACTTTTACTGACTATGCCACTGTAAGAGAATCAAAGGACAACAACAGAGAGTTGAGGCACCAGCCTGAGAACCCCGCATAATTGAATTTGTAAGAAAGTGAAAAAAAAAACATGCAATAAATGTGAAAAGGTCTTTTCAGACTTGAGTTTAGGACAGAATTGGCAAAGATGGTGGAGCTTCCAGTTTTCAGTACTCTCGGCAGGACGAGGTGGGTCTGAATGGATGGACACTGAAAGGGACATCAGTGGTGGTATAGCAGTCAATCATTTAATCTGTGTAGGAAGGAAAAGAGAAAGGCATTAGGACCCAGTGCCAACCCTTGGTATGGCGGTAGAATTATCACTAGAGCCATTCAGCTGTCCCCTATGTACATGCGCGTGACAATATATATAACATATAGAAAAATATGGCTGAGAAACCTCCATGTTGGAAGGACCGGGGGTGGGAACGTATTCAGAGCTGGAGTTTGGTGCAGCCCTGTTAGGTTCCGTGGCCGCTGCCAGGGGGTGCTGCTGAGCCCTTGGTTGCAGCATTTCCACCACACCTGGAAGTGCTGCCAGAAGTAGGTCAATGAGCACCTGGAGCACTTATAAAAGGAGCAAGCGGGTGGGAGAAGACGAACCTTACTAGGAGAAGTGGGGGTGACAAAGGAAGAAAAAAGAAGGAAAAGGTTTTGGGCTGAACTGTGTCTGCTGTGCTTGTGACTGTGCTGTATATGTGGGAAACGGGGGAAGACATTTCCCAATGGGAAAAAAACAAAGAAAAATAAAAGTGTGTGTACTGAACTTGTGTCCTGCATCTGTCTGTGTCAGGTTTGGGCGGCAGGAGTGCCCTGTTCAGGCCACAATTTATGTACATATAAATATATATATGGATGAGAAAGAAGATTTTTGAGTGAGTTGGATGAAGTGATGAACAGTGTACCCAAGGGACAGAAAGTGGTGATTGGAGCAGATTTCAATGGGCATGTTGGTGAAGGGAACAGTGGAGACGAGGAGGTGATGGGTAGGTATGGTGTCAAGGAGAGGAATGAAGAAGGTCAGAGGATAGTGGATTTTGCCAAAAGGATGGACATGGCTGTGGTGAATGCATATTTTAAGAAGAGGGGGGAACATAGGGTGACGTACAAGAGTGGAGGAAAATGCACACAGGTGGATTACATACTATGCACAAGAGTCAATCTGAAGAAGATTGACGACTGCAAAGTAGTGGCAGGGGAAAGTGTAGTTAAGCAGCATAGGATGGTGGTCTGTAGGATGATGTTGGAGATCAAGAAGAGGAAGAGAGTGAGGGCAGTGCCAAGCATCAAATGGTGTAAGTTGAAAAAGGAAGACTGCCAAGTTGAGTTTAGGGAGAAGGTGAGACAGGCACTGGGTGGCAGTGACGAGTTACTAGACAGTTGGAAAACTACAGCAGATGTAGTAAGGGTGACAGCAAGAAGGGTGCTTGGCATGACATCTGGACAGAGGAAGGAGGAAAAGGAACCCTGGTGGTGGAATGAGGAAATACAGGAGAGTATACAGAGGAAGAGCAGAAAGTAGACAAGAGTACAAGGAGATAAGGCGCAAGGTGAAGAGAGAGGTGGCGAAGGCTAAAGAAAAAGCGTATGATGAGTTGTATGAGAGGTTGGACACTAAAGAGGAAGAAAAGGACCTGTACTGATTGCCTAGACAGAGGGACCAAGCTGGGAAAGATGTGCAGCAGGTTAGGTTAATAAAGGATAAAGATGGAAACGTACTCACAAGCGAGGAGAGTGTGTTGAGCAGATGGAAAGAGTACTTTGAGATTCTGATGAATGAAGAGAACGAGAGAGAGAAGAGTTTGGATGATGTAGAGATAGTGAATCAGGAAGTGCAATGGATTAGCAAGGAGGAAGTAAGGACAGCTATGAAGAGGATGAAAAATGGAAAAGCCGTTGGTCCAGATGACATACCTGTGGAAGCATGGAGGTGTTTAGGAGAGATGGCAGTGGAGTTTTTAACCAGATTGTTTAATGGAATCTTGGAAAGTGAGAGGATGCCTGAGGAGTGGAGAAGAAGTGTACTGTTGCCGATATTTAAGAATAAGGGGGATGTGCAGGACTGTAGTAACTACAGGGGGATAAAATTGATGAGCCACAGCATGAAGTTTTGGGAAAGAGTAGTGGAAGCTAGGTTAAGAAATGAGGTGATGGTTAGTGAGCAGCAGTATGTTTTCATGCCAAGAAAGAGTACCACAGATGCGATGTTTGCTCTGAGGGTGTTGATGGAGAAGTATAGAGAAGGCCAGAAGGAATTGCATTGCGTCTTTGTGGACCTGGAGAAAGCATATAACAAGGTGCCTTGAGAGGAGCTGTGGTATTGTATGAGGAAGTCGGGAGTGGCAGAGAAGTACAGTATGTAAGAGTTGCACAGGATATGTACAAGGGAAGTGTGACAGTGGTGAGGTCTGCGGTAGGAGCGACGGATGCATTCAAGGTGGAGGTGGGATAACATCAGGGGTCGGCTCTGAGCCCTTTCTTATTTGCAATGGTGATGGACAGGTTGACAGATTAGACAGGAGTCCCCGTGGACTATGATGTTTGCTGAGGACATTATGATCTGTAGCGATAGTAGTGAGCAGGTTGAGGAGACCCTGGAGAGGTGGAGATATGCTCCAGAGAGGAGAGGAATGAAGGTCAGTAGGAATAAGACAGAATACATGTGTGTAAATGAGAGGGAGGTCAGTGGAATGGTGAGGATACAAGGAGTAGAGTTGGCGAAGGTGGATGAGTTTAAATACTTGAGATCAACAGTACAGAGTAATGGGGAGTGTGGAAGAGAGGTGAAAAGGGAGTGCAGGCAGAATGGAATGGGTGGAGAAGAGTGTCAGGAGTGATTTGTGACAGACGGATATCAGCAAAAGTGAAAGGGAAGGTCTACAGGACGGTAGTGAGACCAGCTATGTTATATGGGTTGGAGACAGTGGCACTGACCAGAAAGCAGGAGGCAGAGCTGGAGGTAGCAGAGTTAAAGATGCTAAGATTTGCATTGGGTGTGACGAGGATGGACAGGATTAGAAATGAGTACATTAGAGGGTCAGCTCAAGTTGGACAGTTGGAAGACAAAGTCAGAGAGGCGAGATTGCGTTGGTTTGGACATGTGCAGAGGAGAGATGCTGAGTATATTGGGAGAAGGATGCTAAGGAAAGAGCTGCCAGGCAAGAGAAAAAGAGGAATGCCCAAGAGAAGGTTTATGGGTGTGGTGAGAGAGGACATGCAGGTGATGGGCGTAACACAACAAGATGCCAAGGACAGAAAGGTGCAGAGGGAGCAGCCGAAAGAAGAAGAAGATATATATATATATATATGTATATTTATTGTGGCACGCGGCTGGGGGTGGTACCCAGCCGGGACACCCAAGAGGACTGGAGGAGGGCTCACGCCTCCTCCAGACCAGGAGGGGGCAACAGCCCTGGTTGCTGTGGGGACCACGGGTACAGAGCTTTGAAGCTCAACCCTGTAGGGGCCCGTGGTCACCGCCAGGAGGTGCCCCAATGCCTGGAGAGCCCTGGACCTCAGCACTTCCGCCACACCAGGAAGTGCTGGGGGAAGAGGGGCAGGGACACCCGGAGTGTTTCCGGGGATACAGCCGGCACTTCCGCCACACTGGGGCGTGTCGGTGGAAAATTGCCGGAGCACACCTGGAGTACATCCGGGGGACAATAAAAGGGGCCGCCGCCCTTCATTCAGGGCTGGAGTCGGGTGGAAGAGGACGAGGTCTGGGAGAGGAAAGAGGCGGCCTGAAGAGAGGAAAGGCATTGTGTGTTGGCCTGAACTATTAGGATGACTGGTGCTGCGGCACTGGGTTGTGCATTTTAATATTTGTAAATACTTGTAAAGTAAACTGTAAATTGTAAATGTGTTGGGATTTAAAACGATGTCCGTCTGTCTGTGTCCGGGCTTTTCCCCACTATATATATATATATATATATATATATATATATATATATATATAATGTTTGTCTGTCTGCATGTTGCCCATACAATCCCTTACCCTTTGACTGATCTGAACCAAATTTTGCACAGTTGCTCTCTAGGACCATAGGGAAAAGACAGACTGCTTTGGAACCCAAAATTTTGACCCCGGGGGTCCCATTTGTTGTTTTTTTTCCCAGTGTACTACAGTTTGCACATCACTGCTACCTGCTGGCTCAAAGCAAGTGAAACATCCAACCAGACTGAAGCCAGACTAGCAGACAAAATGACCAGAGCTTAACATTATCTACCCAGCCAATATCGTGTGCCGCTTCTATCTACCGTAATATTAAAAGGAGTGTTGTGCGCTTTTTCAGGGAGTTGTTGGGTCAGGCTTGATTGAAAGCCAAAGAGTTGTTGTTTAATGCCCGCTTTGTCAACTTTTCTTTATAATTTAACCACTACAAGCCGCCCACGTTGAACTAGGACAATAAGTCAGATATGAAAGCATTCATGGTTACAACCCACCAAGGAGTTAGCACAATTCTGGAATCCTAAAAAAACAAAACATTCTCAACTCACGAGAACAGTGACATTGAAAGAGAGGCAGTTTGGATGACAGATGAGAAAGCTGGTAATAACAACAGGGTTACCATTCAAAAAACACATAAATCTTTGCTTTTTTTCCTAAACCCATTCTATAATTTGTATTTCATCTAGTATATATTTATAGGGGCATAGCCGGGGGGGAATTCATTCAACCTACCACAAACTGCTAGCAATCCAAAAAATAAAACATAATAAGCACATAGTACTTTATTAAAAAACTACACAACACACACATTAAATATGTTAATTAAAACTACAATGCATGCCAGAATGCCGAAAAAATGTGTAGCCACTTTGAAACAGCTGGTTACCCACTGTACTATTCTACCAACCAGAAATTTTCAAAATTAGGAGAATGAAGAGAGGAAAAAAGAAATGTAATATAAAACAGCTTTCAACTAAACTTTTAGTGTTAGTTAAATTGTCAACTAATTATCCAGCTACTTTGAGTTGAGGAAGCCATTATCTAACATCTGGTAGTATTTTGCTGTACTGTTGTGACTTTGTCAGTCATTAAAGTTTGATTGTGTGTTCCTTGAGATTCAGAAAGAACACTGGAATATTTGAATCAGGAGTATTAAATTAGGTTGTTAATCATGACTGGCAGGAACATATGGAAAGGCATTTGACCAGCAGGGAATTATGGACAATGGAGTTTTTATTCCCAACCCTGCTGGACACCATGGGGCCCACCAGAGGACGCTGCAGGGAGGCTCAAGGACTTGTACGTGCCCTATAACCCGGAAACACGTCATGATCATATGACCAGAAGGAACGACGTGTTTCCGGGTTGAAGAGAAGGACTTTTTATCTGACCCGGAAGTGATAAGAAATCACATGGACTGTAGGATGGGAAACACTTCCGGGTCAGGGAATATAAAAGGACTGTGGGAAAGCCCAGACACTGAGCTGAGCTGGGTGGAAGGGTGGCAACGCGTCTGGGAGAGGAGGATTGGTTATTGTATTGATTGATTATTGGTGATTTATTATATGTGTAGTGTGGAGTGGAGGGTGCTTTGTGCACATAGTTATTATAAAATAAATAAGAATTATAATTTTACCTTGTGTTTGGAGTGGTACCTGAGGGTTCAAGGGAGCACTAGCGCCCCCTACTGCTACAATATATAATGTTGCAGTGTTCCAATGGTTAATAATTCACTTAATGTATATACAGTATATTGCTGTAGTTTTGCATCTGACTGTTTTTTTCTTTTCACGTTTTAACACAAATGGTATGCCATAAAAACAGGGTTGGGCAGCTGTGCTATTGGTAACTCACCAGGAATGCTGTAGACTGAGACAGTTGAATAATCAAATAAATATAGATTAGAAATTATTATTTGAGGTAATAGTTACGTGGCAACAATGCTGTAACATTTGTATTGGCAAATGGTGAATAAATGAAAATATCACAGGATTGTGATTATTGTAACATATGAACTTGACACTTAGTTATATTTTCAGACACTAAACAATCTGAAGATCAGCCAATGACATTTTAAATTAAGATGTAAACTTACTGTCAGGTGTGTATATTAATATTTATTAATGTTCCGAAGTAAGCTTCCGCTAAAGTGGATATGCCTACATATTTAAATAGTGTGCACTATGCACTTGTCTATCATCTATTACAGGCAACTCTACTGATGACAGGTGGCACCTGCATTCATGTGCACCACCTCAGCTATGCAAACCAAATGAAAGTGAGGAAATGGCCAGGGATTTAGAATTTTATATATTTAGACCACAAAAAATCACCAGCAGACATTAACCAATGTATGTCAGATGGTCAAAAATACCTTTTACTGGGAAATCATGACAAACCAACAAAAAACTACATTCAGTATACTCCCCCTCTTCTTGGTAGATGTAACTGGGAGTTTAAATTCAGTTGGCTTGGAAAATTTGATTCCTGGCTGGTGCAACACAAAGTGTTAGGAGTGAAAGTGACAGGATGCAAATAGAGGTATTAATCAGTACTCCATTTGTTAAGAAGCATACAATGCCTGAAGTTATACAGAAGCATGAACACAAATCTTATCATCAAGCTGCAGTCAAAACAGCTAAGGTTTCTTGTCCAGCCTGTTGAAAAACCAAACAGTCAGGTCTCAGTCATATTGGATGGAAAATGAGCAGCAAACATCAAAGAAAGCTAGACATCTACTAAAGTCAGTGCGAGAGGCCATGCTCATTACTGCACGTACTGTTAATGACTTAAAAAACTGTTTTGTTTTCTTGTTGTTGTTGCTCCCTCTTTACAATTCAAAATATATAATGCTATTACTGTATGTTTTATTATTATCATTGTTGTATTCTGTTTTACATTTATTTTACAGAGTGTATTTATTAAGTTCAGTTATACACAAAAACATTAGCTACCATTAGCTTTGAAATGAAAACTAATTTGACAATTTTAAGAATTAGAATGAAAGAACAAAGCTATGTCCTGAATAGAATACAAAATAAATGTCCCTGATTTAATATTTAGGTAATTTATCCCAATTTATTTTAATCCATTGGGGTGTGCGGACGGAGCCCTTGACCAGCTAGGACACCTCCATGATGCAAGGAATGGGAGAGAAAGTGTGGCCAGAGTATTACCTCCCCCGGAGCACTTGGTAGCGTCCCCCCTGGGTTGCAATGGTGCCTTGGACTCTCGCAGGTCTCCATGGGAATTGGAGTTGGATACAGGACTGTTGGGATCCGTGGGCGCCACCAGGGGGTGCTGCAGCAGCTTCTGAGCCCTTCTTGGCAGTTCTTCCACCACACCCGGAAGTGCTGCCGGAAATGTGTCAACAAGTACCTGGAGCACTTCCGAGTGCCTTATAAAAGGGGCCAGCAGACACTACTCGGTGAGCCAGAGTTGGGATGAGTAAGACGAAGCTTAGAGAGTAAGAAAGAAAGAGAAAGGGAGAAAAATTGTGTTATGCTGGAGGAGAACAGGGAAGGCGTTTCCCACAAGAGAAAAAGGAAAATAAAATTTGTGTGTGCTTGCACTTGTGTCTCCTGCATCTGTCTGTGTTGGGGTGGCTTCATACTATTCACAAGAAACTCTTAGGCCAGGGAAATATATAACATATAGTGAAAATGAACAAAACGGTAAGCTAATTTTTTTTAAAAAGTAATTTTTTAGGAAAAAGACCCACCTCATCCTGGAGGCTGGCTATGTCCCCGATATATATTCAACTGCTATAGGCAAAGGGGAAAAAAACTACAAAAAAAGGAAGGTAAATGACTTAAAAAGTTTTTTGTTAGGAAAGATGATGTCTTTTCTCGCAAAATTTAATATTCATGGCAGCTAGTTCAAAATAAACACAGACTACTAGGGGCTACATTTCTTTTATAGGATGACTCTGGAAAAGGTGGGTCTTTGAAGGTGTTAGGGAAGTAACATCCATTTCTTCATAGACGTCCTCGTACATACTAAAGACACAGATGTTCCCCTGTGCTCTCTCAAACAAGTAAGACTCTCGAAGTTATCTTCTATTTGAAAATATATGTGAAAATATATGATATATATAATATAGTACACAGTATATAATAAGCATAAATATGCAGTATACATGGCTGTTGTAAGTCCAACTGTCCTAAGTCATCCTCATTCTGAATATGATCACTCTATTGACAAACACTGACAATGTTATTATGGCCAGAAAGACAGCTGAACAAAAAGGGCCATCATATATTAGGATGCAGCTATACTAACAACCTCCACAAATAAAAAGAGAGAAAAATGAGATGACTTGCTGATGCCAACAGATGAACAATTCCTACAAGCAGTTTAAAGTTTGAGAATATGTATATGTGTATACAGCAATACAAAACAAAATCCAGAGGAGGTCTGACAAGAGTGTTCAAGGCTAAAATAACAAGTCTCCACCATTGAATTAAATGCATATTCTGACAAGCACACAAGTGAAGGCTATCTGTTTTTAAATCCAACACAGGCATCATCAGATGCAAAACAGGAACCAGGCCTGGACAGAGAAAGCAGGCAAACATCATAGATTTAGAAATAACATGTGGTCAGAGACAGCAGGCTTAAGAAGGTGTCCAAATTCGACAAACTATGCATATGATCTAAGCTTAATATTGAAAGAAAACTCACAAAGCATTCATAGAAAATAGAAAAAAAAGCGTAAATCAATAAACATACCCTTTATTTCCCATAATGCCACCATCCCAAACTGAAATGCAGATACACTGTAATGTGGTACATACAATCTAGTCAGTCAATCATCCACATTCTTAACCCAGTTGTTCCAATTCCAGCATTGTGGTCTAACCTAGCCTCACACTCACTTGATTTAACAGAAACGTTTTTTATCCTTTTCTTCTGACACCATCAATGCTTAGGTATGTTTCTACCAGATTACAATCAACAGCACCACTGACCCACGCTCTCTGGTCTCTGCTTCCACTTTTTCTCTTAACCCTCCTCAACCTCCTCCCGACCCTCCTTGTCTGCTGATGACTTTGCCACCTTTTTCCAGGAAAGGGTGGCTGCCATCAGCAGTCTTTTGTCACTCTCGCTGCCACCCATTATGCCTCCCCCCAAGCAACACCCCACATTTTCCACATTCTCTCCACTGTCAACAACAACAACATTTATTTATATAGCACATTTTCATACAAATACTGTAGCTCAAAGTGCTTTACATGATGAAAAAAAGAGAAAAAAAGACAAAGTAAGAATTAAAATAAGACAACACTATTTAACATAGAATAAGAGTAAGGTCCGATGGCCAGGGAGGACAGAAAAAACAAAAAAAAACTCCAGATGGCTGGAGAAAAAAAAAAAAATCTGCAGGGGTACCAGACCATGAGACCGCCAGCCCCCTCGGGGCATTCTACCTAACATAAATGAACAGTTCTCTTTGTATTTAGGGTTCTCATGGAAGGACTTGATGATGATGGTCATGTAGACTTTTGGCTTTTAATCCATCAATGTAGGAACATCATGGTGCTTTGATTAGGTGGTGGTGGCGCAGGTCGCCACCACAGAAAACCGGGAAAAGAAACAGAAGAGAGAGTAGGGGTTAGTATGGATTTTAGAGCCACCATGAATAGTTTTTTGTCTTCCACTAATGTTTCCAACCTCCTCTCCAATCACCCCACTAGCTGTTCACTCAATCCTATTCCCTCACATCTCCTTCCGGCCCTCTCCACGTCACTTATTCCTGCAGTTACACATATCATTAACATCTCTCTCAGCTCAGGAATATCTTCAAACATGCTCTGATAATCCCACTTCTCAAAAAAACAGCTTTCAGTCCATCCCCAGTTAAAAACTACGGGCCTGTCTCTCCCCTGTCCTTTCTTTCCAAATCACTTGAATGTGTCCAGCTTCAAGAGGAACCACTCGACTGAGACGGCTCTACTAATTGTGGTCGACCCGCTACGCTGTGCTAGAGCTACCAATATGTCAAATCCTAATTCTGCTATATCCCTCTTCAGCCTTTCGATACAGTCAGACACAACATCCTTCTTACCACCCCCTCTGACCTTGGCATTACTGGGACTGCTCTCAGATGGTTTGAGTCGTACATCTTGGGTAGATCCTACAGTGTGTCTTGGCAAGCTGAGTTGTCAAAGGCACACCAGTCATGCAGTGGTGCACCCTAAGAATTGGTGCTGTATCCTCTACTCTTCTCTCTGCATACCACATCTCTGGGCTCCATCATCCAGTTCCATGGGTTCTCTTATCAGTGCTATGCTCTTATCAGGATACACCCCTGTCATTCCCTCTGGAGGACAATACAGTATCAGCTAGAGTCTCTGCATGTCTTACTGATACCTCAACCTGGATGAAGGACCACCACCTACAGCTCAACCTGGCAAAACTGAGCTCCTTGTGATTCCAGCCAGCCAGTCAGTTCAACTCCCCATCTCTGTACAGCTTGGCTCACTGTTGCTAACACCTGCCAGGTCAGTTCACAGCCTTGTGGTGATAAATGATAAGCAGCTAACTTTTTCTGACCACATTTCTACTGTTTCTCATTCATGTAGGTAGTACAGCACCTGTAAGCTCAGACCTTATTTGACAGAGTATGCAGCACAACTTCTGGTCCAGGCTTTGGTCTTGTCACATCTGGACTACTGCAACTCTCTTCTGGCAGAAACCCACATGTGCTATGAAGCCGTTGCAGATGATCCAGAATGCAGTGGCCTGTCTTGTATTTAACCAACTGAGACAGGCGCTTGTCACTCCTCTTTTCAGGTCGCTACATTGGCTCCCTGTAGCAGCACACATTAAGTTCAAATCCCTGATGCTCGCCTACAGAGTAATCAATGGGTCAGCACCTGAGTATATGGAGACACTAATGGAGTGGTATACACCTGCTTGCCCACTCAGGTCTGCCAGAGAACAGCGTCTGGTGATGCCACTTGTATGTGCCACCAAGTCTCAATCCAGACTCGTTGGTGGAACGGGCTGCTAACTTCCATCTGTACTGCTGATGCCTTCAATGTATTTCAGACACGATTGAAGACCCATCTGTTCTGTGAATACCTGTCTAAATGAAAAGTGGAAAAAAAAACTTTGAGCTGTAATACTTTACATTCATAATCTGTGATTGTAAATGTATGAGTTATTACATCTTTTCACTTGTGTCAATCAACCTTTGTTAACTATCCTATTACACTTGCTGAACAAACAGGCCTTAGCCTAATGTTACTCTATTGTTTACCTCTGTTGTAAGTTGCTTTGGATAAAAGCGTCTACTAAGCAAATAAATGTAAATGTAAATGTAAACTTTAACCTGTGTGCTTTACAGTAACAGCAATGGAAGGTTAAATACCTTGCTTAAGGTCAAAGCAGCTGGGATTGAACTGACAGCTTTATGGTTTAAGGTCCGGCACATTAGATGTAAGGCCACTCTGCCTGCTCTAAATAACTAATACCAAAGTTCACTCTCTCAAGTCAGACTGGGTGATCAGATCTGATACTCTCCTCATACACACATTCTGTATTTACAATTTCCACCACTGATGGATTAGAGGCAGATGGTGACTCTTCAGTAAACATTTTATTGATGCCATAACAATATGTAGCAAGCTCCTACCTGGAGATTTTCCAGCTGCCTATAAACCTTCCTTCTGAAGTTCTGGGCTCTCAATTTCATGTATTGCTCTTGTGTTATTTACAGTCATTTTACTGTTTAATATTCTCTTAATTTATGCTTCTGCTACCCCTCATTTTGTCTTCCCCACATTTTAAAAAAGGCAGCTACTAGGACTTGAACTGGTTCACATGTAAAAATACATTCAGCTAAAGTAACTTTGTAATTTAAATATAACACCACATGATTTCTGAACAAGCTGCCACCAAGATGCTGCTAGCCACTTAGAGGTGCAATGAAGACTGACATCAACAGGTGGCTCTCTTGGGCCACACAATGCAGAGAAAGATTTAAAGATTATCGAACAATGGCAATCACTTTACAGCAGCAAAACATCAGTAAGCTCATTGTTTCCAGACTGACAGACTGATTTATTTTACTTTTCCACAGCTCCAAAAACACAGCCTGGGACCTAGGACCTAGGTTCAGACCCTTGGCCACAGCACTGACATTGTGGAGTTTGTACAGTATATTCAGCAAATGGCCATTTATGTTTTGTCTGGGCATGTGGGTTTCCTCCCACATCCTTAAGTGCAAGTTTGCTTGACTGGGTGTGTGAGAGTGCCTAGGAAAGACTGGTACTACATTCATGGCTAGTATGATGTTAATGCTCTGCAATGCTGGATTTGAATAATTTAGATTAGAAAATTAAAGCATAATTAATTGTTTGGATTTAAATTTTAAGTATTAAATAGGTAAGGCACTATATAATAGATAGATATGAAAGGAACTATAAAATAAACTGAAAAGTAGGTAAGAAATAATCTCACAACTCAAAGGACTTTTCATAGTGAATGGGGAACCACAACCATTACTAATTTGTGGCATCCACCTGGATGGTGTGATGGCAGCCATTTTTGTGCCAGTACTATTATACAGTAGGTATTAGGTGATGAAGTGGTTAGAGAAAGAGCTGATTAGAGACAGGGTGATTAGGCGGCCAGAATGACTAGGCCATAGAGTGCCTGGAGGGCAATTTAGCCTAGATATCCGGATATACCCTGCACTTTACAAAGGATGGCCATGGATCTTTTATGACCACAAAGAGTCTGGATATCAGTTTTAAGTCTCATCCGACAGATGGTGCCATTTTTACATCACAGTGTCCCTGTCACTGCACTGGGGCCTTGAGGTCCACATTCAGACTACAGGTTAAGCGCCCCCTGCTGGCCTCACCAACACCTCTTCCAGCAGCAAGCTTTCATAGATGGTCTCCTATCCAAGTAATGTCCAGGCCTAAACATGTGTAAGAGCGGGTGTTAAGAGTCTGCTACTCTCCTTACCAGAACTCGGCGTCAGTTCTTCTTGGCTTGCGGGCGACCTCGGTAGCGTAGCCGACTGAGTCTTCGATGTGTGGAAAGGCACAAAGAGATGGCCACCCCAGTTTTGTGGACTATTTGCCAGTTATATTTATTTCTTTAATAATACAACAGTGGAGAATATTGCACAGAGCTACACCATAACACTTCTATTTTTTTCTCTCTACCTCTCAACTCTACCCACCAAATTTCTCCTCCCTTAAACAATCTATCAATTAACTTTATTGGAATTTCCTGACATGAACTCCTGCTTACACATGCTTAGCTTCAGATGGATGACCTGTCCTGAAGTGCATGTTATATGGCTTCTGGCTGCACTTTGTAATAGACATATACTGAAGTTGTGAAAGTGCTATATGACAGATAAGTAGATTGGAAAAGCACTATATAAAAGATCCTTTAGATAGACAGACAGACGGATAGATAGATAGATAGATAGATAGATAGATAGATAGATAGATAGATAGATAGATAGATAGATAGATAGATAGATAGATAGATAGATAGATAGATAGATAGATAGATAGATAGATAGACAGAAATGGACATAAGTAGATAGACACTATTATATTGATTCTTGAGGATCAACTTTACAAAGGTTCCTGTTGAAAAATAAATATACTTAAAAACGCAAAAATAAACAACAAAGATTCTGCAACAGGCAGTTGCTATGCAGAACACTGGAAGTAAGAATTTGTTTGTATTTATACTTTTACAAAGAACAGGACATCCACACTTTGACAGCCATATAGCTGGACTACAGAGTACTGTACAACATGTTTTAATGATGCAGATGTCATCTCCTGGGTGGTCTTTTGGCAACTCATCTGCTTACGGCCTCTGGCTTTTATCTTTTGCAGACAGTGGCATTGTTTGGGACTTAAGGATATGGAGCAACGATAGCAGGTCCAGCAGACTGACTGCTCCCACCCCATGTGGTGGTCTACTATTGCAAATGGAAAGCCGTTAGAGAAAAAAAGCGTCCAAAACCAAGGTATTAAATGTTTCTGACACCATGAAAGGTCAAATACAAACATACTCCTTTTAATCTCCTATCACTGAAAAAAGCATAACCTCCATTCAACTTAAAATAATTAAGGTAATGATTCACACTTAATATTTTCAATCTGAACCAATATAATATTGGTTTTATCTTATTGATCCCACAATTTTTAAGTTGAGGCAAATCATTTAGAGTGATTGGGTGCGATTCACTTGTTTTTATACTGAAGTAAATCTATTTTTTAAGTTGTTACAATTTAAAATGGTTTATTTGTCATAACCTGATTTTATGCTATTAGAAATATTATGAACATAACACATTCCTGTACTTTTTACATTTATTTTAAAATCTAGTGCAAATACACAAGCATTTTGCAGTGTAAATCTTAAATATACAACAAAAAATTATTAAACTTTTCTACAGCTTTCTTGAAAGTATGTTTTATTACGAGATCTTAAACTTAAAATTAACAGTTGAGAAACAGGGTTACTTACCAGAAAAATCTGCTGCTGAAAATGATCAGACCTGTATAGCCACATCCACTCCACTCGGAAAAGTGTTCTTCTTTTTTGGCACGCTGGAAAGTTCAAACGGAAGAATATACAAATGGCCCCTCCCACACAGCAAACGAACAACCTAAAATATTAGGTTAACTGAAATTGGATTTTTATGTTTATTTCCTCCACTAGAACTTACTTTGGTACAAACAAATTTTTTTACTTTGATTGACATCTGAAACCAAATATTTCAAGATACAACGCTAAATGACTAATCTTAAGTCGCTTGAAAGAGAAAATTTACATTGAATGAACAACATCAGTGTTATACTTTTTTCACATTTTAATCTTGGGATATCCAATTTATAGTGCAAATGTCCGCAATCCTTTTCATTTGTTTTCTTACTTTGTTCTCCCAACCAATAAGGGGTTATGTGGGCCACACTAGGGAAGAGTCTGTCTTGGAAGCATCCACTTGAAGATGTGCAGAAACATATTTTTGCACTTATTTGCACAAGGCCAGGAGAAGGACACATTTCATCTGAGTTGTTGTGGAAGAGTAAAGAAGGAAAGAAGAAAAAAGAATTATGCTCTTGATTGGGAATAAAAGAGATATATTAAAGTGATTTTTGAGCAATACAGAGGGTATTTGAACCAAAACTGTTGTCCGTTTAATTGTGTGTAATTGGGTTTGGTGGTCTGAGATAATCTCTAGTTTTCACAAAGTCAATTCTGAATATATACAGTCAGCATCTAAATATATTATCTACTCTCCATATATAAAATACTAAGCCTAAAAGTGCAACGATTTTGTGCAAAGATTTTATGTGACATTTTTATGTCACATTGTTTATCACACTTTAAATGTGGCTTATGTTAAAACCTACATATATATGTTTGGTATCATTCTTTTCAGAATTTATCAAACTTTAATGTGATGTTGTTAGATTTTCAGATTCTTACTCCGTTTTTAAATTATTAACTAAAAAATATCAAGCACTCACGTCCCGTGAGACGAGAACTTGTGCCAAGATATTTAACCACGCCTGGGACCGGAAATAAAAGACAAAGAATAGGACAGCTGCTGTAAAGGCTTTTAAATGTTCAAAGTGCCGCGTGAGATGCAGATCACATGGCACGGCAGCAACAGCAAGTCAGCAGCTGATCGAACAAAGAGGAGGTAAAAAAAACTGCATTTGTTTCCCATTGTATCACCGTTTAAGAGAGGGTTTCGGAGGAGCGACCGCATCTCCTTGTGGTGTGTTCAGCCCCCCTCTTCACAATGCGAGCAGCTGAGACGTGAAGTGGCTGGCGCGTAGCGCAGGCTGGGGAGGTTAGTCTGTATACTGTATATAAAGCTAAATTGAGTATATATAAAGTCTGTGCCCAAATATATAAAGTGAAATTTGATACATGTTATATTAAAATTGGAATATATTTATGCTGCCTCACAGCCTAAGAGACCTGGATTAGAATCCCAGCTAGTCACATGTGGAGCTTGTACATTATTCCTGTGTATGCATGAAGAAGGTTAGAATTTGGGTAGAAGTTTAGTACTGCTGCCTATTAACTTCAAAATCCTGGATTCAGACTCCATCCTAGGCACTGTCTATGTGAAGTTTCATCCTATGTCTCCCAGGCTTCATCTGTGGTTATTCTATTTTTTCTCTTGCAAACCAAAATGACTCCCAAGTGTTTGTGTGCGTGTGTGTGTGTGTGTGCGGGGGGTGGTGTGGTTAGGTGGTCTGTGATGAGCTTCCATGATTGGTTCCTGTCTTGCACCCAGTTCTCTTTGGCATGGGCTCTGTCTCCTCTAACTCTAAGGTGTGCTGGTTAGGTTACGTGAGTATACTGAAGGTGTGTACAACAGAGCAGACACTTTCTAAGCTTGTTTTCAACCTTACAATCGATGTTGTCAGGGAAAAACACCAGCTCACTGTCACCCTGTGCTGCACAAGGGTGTTAGGAAACTGGAGTATAGATTTTCAGTAGTTGTGCTCTTGTGAATGTGTTTAAAAAGTAAACCTTATTAGCTGGGCTGAAAAACAAGATGCAGACAACAAAGTGAGTATTCGCTTCATTCTGTGTGCTAACTTACAGTTTCGGCTGGGACTCAATCTCTGCTGCTTTCTGCATTGGCTCAGCATCTCAGAAGCTAAATTAGATGTTTAGTTTCCCAGCTTCTTAACCTTCGCTCACTTGCCTTGAGGACAGATTAAAGACTTTAAAGGTCTGTTTATGTGAACAGACAATTGGAGGTTTTCATTAACTCTGACCCTGAAGATAAGAGTAACATTGCCATTTCACAGCACTTGAACCTGAGTTTGATTCCCACCTTGGATTTATTTATTTGTTTCTCATTTGGCTGACAATTTATCCAAGGCAACTTATAACATTTAAAATGCAATTGGTTACATTTCTTTTGTTTTTCCAATTGGAACACCAAGGTGGTGAACTGACTTGCTCATAGTCACACCAATGTCTGCAGTGAGACCACATGTTCTCCTTGACTGCCATGTATTCTTCTACAATCCAAAAAATGGACCAGGATTAAATTGTATTAGGAACACAGTGGAATAGAGAAAGGCACCAGTTCCTCCTGGTATGCTAATGAAAACGTAGTTAAGTAAATTAATGCTTGGTCACGATGAAGATGTGTTGTGTTTTGATTCTTACTACTTGAATCTTTTACATTGTTTCACTTTTTTCCTTTTTCTTTTTTATTCATTCCCAGTTCTGATAAATTCAGCTCTTAAATCTCAGATCAGTTTAAGTGAAACATTTCCATATTAATTACAATTCTTCTTGAAGTGTAAAATACACTTCATGAACAACAAAGCCGCACACTCACAAAGTTTTCACATTCAGGAGAGACAATTTCTCACTTGGCACCTGGAAGGCATCAGCTCAAATGTCCTGCCGAGCCAACTAATCCACATGGACACCAAGTGGAGTCATCACAAAGTCAGCATGAAAGGAATTTCACAAAAAACAAGTTTGTCAGTTTGGTCTGGTCTTCTCTGCAAAGATTGCTGGGCCTTGCCAGTCCAAGTAGACACCTACAGGATGGATTTATCATTCTGAAGGCCTTCATAGAAATCTGCATTTGTTTTTTTTTAAATTCAGTCTTAGAATTTTAACATAACAGGGAGACCTGACACTTTATAAAATACCACAGATTATTAATCAGATAAATAAGTAGGTTCAATAAATGGACGGATTGATGACACTACCTTGACAAATATGGCGTAGTAGCACAGGAGTTAGCTTCCTCACAGCCCCAGATGCCTGGATCTGAATCTGGGCCCGGGTGTGCACATTGTCCTCATGGTCTTTCTCCATTTTCTTCCCAAATCCAAAAATGTGTTGCTTGGGTTATTCAGTATCTCTCATTTGACCTGGTAGAAATGATGAGCTTCACGCCTTGTGCCTGTGCAGCTGGGATAGATTCACCATAATGTTGGTTCAGAAAATGGATATTGTAAACAAAGAAATACATATTTTCATGCACACATAATTAACATAGAGAGCTTTTTCATTTTTGAAACATATTGTCACTGTCACTGTCAGCTCAAATTGCTGACTACTAAAAGATAATGAACAGTTATGAAAAATATGCCAGATGTGACCTGGAGAACAAGTACAACAACCACTACTGACCCTGAAATAAATGAAAATCAGAATGTTGTGAAACAGAGGAGAGATTATCACAAGTTCAGATGATTAAGAAAAGTTAAGGCTACAGGTTGTAGCACTGAACCGTGTCCTCCTGGTAACAAACAAGTGGGGAAGTGACTGTAATTTTGTAATATCTTGGCTGGATGAGCCATGGAGAGTGCTAGTAGAGCATGACTGAGGCCTTCCAAAGGTCAAAGAAGAGAGAGCCACAGTACAGGTAGTTCCAAAGTAAGAGTAATATCAAATTAGCAGCAACTGTCCAGAGAGAGAGAGAAAATGTCCATGAAATCTGAGGGAAGTATGGATATTTCTAACAGAAGAAATGTTTGATGGTGTGAATGGGATATAAATGGAATTAACCCTTTACATTCAGCCTCATTTATGTCTGTTTTCTGTTACGTTGATGTAACTGGTGTAGGAGGAAAACAGGCATCCCGGCCAGGGAGGTGCATGGGTTATTACTTGGACAGGAGGCCTGAGAGGAATGATGGATGGATTGGCTGGCTGGGCGGAAAGATGTGCACAGCTGGTATAAAATAATGGGTTGACCAGTGGGAGCTGGAACTTGGGAGTGGTTCCGTCCCCCTTGCTCTAGGTGGCAGTGGTCCTTATTTGAGAACCCAGTTGGGACACCTGCAGGGGTGCTATGGAAATGGAGTCCAGAAGTGCAGCCCTGTAGGTGTCCCTTGGGATTAGTAGAGGCCACTGTCAGGGGATGAATACCCTACTTTGTCTATGGCCCAGAAGTGCTTCCTAGAGGAGACAAAATGGCACGGAAAGCATTCCCGAGTCCAGCATAAAAGGAAGCCTGCTGCCACACATGGGCAAGTCAGAGTTGGGAGGCAGCAGGCAAAATTCAACTGGTGGATGGAAGGAGGAAGGTTAAGTAATACTAGTGATAATATTTGTGTTTCAGCTGATTGTTTGAAAGAAGTCTGTGGAAATGTGTTTGGGAAGGAATAAAAGTCCTTTATTTTACCCAATCAATGTGTGGTGCTTTACTGAGTCTGTGGTTTGGGGCTCTCTGGTGCCCTCTTGTGGTTACACTGGCTATAACTTCATCATCCTTCGCTCAACATTCATGTTTGACATTTTTCTTTTCAGAATCTTTACACCTTGAGAATATAGTTATGTTGTACACATATGTTTCAGCAAAGTAAGTTATTCAGTTTTACTAAAAAACTACACTTTGAATGTTATTGTTATTTCCCTACGTGTTGGAATAAGATTCCAAAGCACTATAAAAGTATCAGTGAATATGTCAGGAACACCCAGAGAAAAATGTTTTACAAAATCTACAAGTAATGTGTCTAGTTTTACTGTTCTGAAGCAGTACAGAAACAAGGTTTATTTTATCTGTTTTTATTGTTTTCAAGTGTCCACTTGCATTATTGAAGTATACACATGCATTATTGAAGGCCAATGGTATCGTACCATTGTGAAGGGAAGATCTTACTGTTAGAGTAGAGTAGAGTTGCTAAAAAATATACCGTGTATCCAAATTACAACATTAATAGTTGAAAGATTTCAAAACGTTTTCCAAACCATTCTTTCTAGAAAATTAGATCAAGAAGATTAAGAGATGACATGATTAAAGTCTTTAAAGTTATGAAGGGAATTAGTACAGTGGATCGAGATTGTTACTTTAAAATGAGTTAATCAAGAACAAGGAGACACAGTTGGAAACTTGTTAAGGGTAAATTTCGCACAAACATTAGGAAGTTTTTCTTTACACAAAGAACGATAGACACTTGGAATAAGCTACCAAGTAGTGTGGTAGACAGTAAGACTTTTTTGACTTTCAAAACTCAATTTGATGTTATTTTAGAAGAATTAAGTGGATAGGACTTGTGAGCTTTGTTGGGCTGAAAGGCCTGTTCTCATCTAGATTGTTCTAATGTTCTAATTTTCTGACGTCTTTACAAAAACAAATTTCTGAAATATATATATATGGTTGGGAAGAGGAAAAGAGGAAGGCCTAAGAGAAGGTTTATGGATGTGGTGAGAGAGGACATGCAGGTGATGGGTGTGACAGAACAAGATGCAGAGGACAGAAAGATATGGAAGAAGATGATCCGCTGTGGCAACTCCTAACGGGAGCAGCCAAAAGAAGAAGATTGTGGTGTCATTTACTGGATAATAGTCTGTCCATCAAATTGTACACATCACAATCAGGATGTTCAAGAAAGTCATTGGGGCGGTTGGGAGCAGCTGTTGATGTCATACAACAATTTGGTCAACTTTAAAGTACAAAAGAAAAACTTTGCAATGTGGTATTGGAGTATGCAATATGGTGTTTAAGCATTGTACTTTAGCATTGGGGAAATTAATGATTTGATGCAGTTTTTAAAAAAAAATTTGCATCATTGTTAGGTCACAAATCAATGGGGCTGAGTTTAAAGGGCTACTGAAGCTTATGAAACTGGAAATAACAAACCAGAAGGCAGAGATTAGGGCATTCAAGAAGACATGTAAGAAAGTGCCTAGAACATTCTCTGTGCAGTTCTCACAATTTGGGCTAGATTGTAAGTTCATAGAATAGTGTCCATAGAGCGGTGATAATTTACAAGCAATGGGCACACTTGAACAGCACTTGCTGATTGTTCTGATTTCTTGATAAGATGTGATTTTAAAAACAGATTCTTCTGTGACAGGGGGAGCAGACAGAAGGTCACATTGCCAGACTGATAAAATGGGTAGAGCGCTATATGCTACAATATGCAATAATACCTGACCTGTTTCTAAAAGAAAAAGAGCTAAAGAATTTGTAGAGTGGGTGTGCAGGAAGAAAAGTAGACAAGGGTACGTACAAACTTTAAGGACCAATCTGAGCTGCCAACAGAAAAAGACAGACTTTTTTCTTCCTTATAAATCATTTTTCCCTACAGGATGTGTACTGCTGATGGGCTCGGTATGAGTGAGGGTGGATATGTCTGTGGCGCTGTCCTATGGCAGACTGGTGCCATTTTCAAGATTAATTTCCAATCTTTGACAAAAGCTATTGAGATAGGAAATGGCTACCCATAAACGTAAACTAAATAGTTGAGTTAGAAAATGGATGAATGAATCGATTATCTTTTTTCGGTGAAATTGGGATTGCACGCTGGTCTATTGGCAGATATCTGTAACACTTATAAATGGATGATCTAAGAAGCGATGTGTCAAGATGCAATATCCGCCTTGGCATTTAGATGGGCTCATCATAGACATTTTGAGAATGGGGCACAGGTTAGAGTCAGGAATGGTGGTGACTGACTGATTGTAAGACTATGTGCTTTTCACTTGAAAACATCTAAGAAAAGTGCATGCCAGTTTATGACTGGGTCAACAACATATCAGCTTTCCAATGTTGGCAATGAAAATTCCACCTCTTGTGACAAAAATATCATACTTTTACTTCTAAATTAAGTTTACAGTATAAAAGTTAATATATTGAAAATTGACCATTTACATCATAATACAAACTTCCACAAGTTTACATAAATAATCCCTTCAGGGGAGCTCATGTGTCATTCAGGGGGACTAAGCCACCACTTACCTGCTTTCATGTCAAATCATGTAGCCTTTTGCTAAAGTCTTTAAAATATTTAACCATACAAAGGTTCTCCTCAATAACTACAGGGAAACATTATAAATTACCAGAAGTGGACAATGGGTTCTGTTCAGTCCGCCATTTTAACTGACTACCATACTGAATGAGCACACCTCACACCAAACACCTTAATGGTTAGAGCCAAACACTGTGGCACAGGGATAATTAATCTGGCCATATTATAGTATTTGACACAGGAGCAGTTTGTGCTCTGCAGGCCCACTATAGTGCCCTGAACCTGACAGATCATTCTTGTCACCTGCTTGAACATGACCATCACAGTCTAAATATATGAACATAGTTCCTTTTTGCTGAATATATTTCACATCTAGGCATGATTCTGCTTAATGTACTTTAATGGTCAGATGCCTTTCAACGTTACTGAGGTCTTGTCCTCAAGCCATGCTAGCTGTAGTTCTCGAGTTACAAGACCTGGCTGGTGTTTTCAAGCACTGTCATCAAACAGCACATTTCCAATTTCAATAGGATCCATCACAATTATTTAATACTTGTCAATATACATTACAACTGTTAGCAGTTTTTTAAGAGAATTTTTCACTGTCACAAAGAATGGCAAATACAGAATTTCAATCAGCAAACTTGTAGTTTAAGGTTAAGACAGCAAACTGCCTACATATTTAATATTACGTAAAGGGGTGTATGACTGCTAAGAGAATACCAAGAGCAAGGACACCAATAACATGGCAAAATAATAAAGTCCAGAGGAAAAAGGGTATTATGGTGACAAAAGTGAACAAACCACTGTGGGAAAAGCAGTGACTACTAGGGGAAAGAAGACAATGTAAAGCATGGTGCCCTGGAAGGCAGGGGTTACCACTACACTACTGTAGGAGTGTGAAAAGCTAATATTCCTTTAAACTGTCAAAGGGAAGCCCAAAACCTCTGTCTAAAAAAAGAGTACTGGTAAAGCCACAAGACCACCAAAAAATTGCTATGAAAACTAGGGCTATTTTGCCCATTCGTGAGAATAATCAGGCAGGGCTGAATGAAGGCCAGTAAAAAGTAGTCCGACTTTTACAGGGCAATTGTGACCCTTTAGAGAAACCTGTCTCTTTATAAGATGCTCAAGTCTTGCAGGGACCCCAGGAGCTGTTAGAAGGAGTTTCAGCTTTGTATCTCTGTTGCAAAAGTAAGGAGGCCCATAAAATAAGAAGTAATTCTAAACCTGGCTTGAGTTGACTGAGGGCCACATTTATAAAACTTTGTGTGATTTTGATTGTGAAATTTTGCGTACCCCCAAAATTAAAAATTAAAAAACAAACCAGATGTATAAAACCTGCCATATGCATGTTTCTACAAAATTTACCCTTTATAAATCACAGTCAGCTTGTAAATGTGCCTTCGTGAACATCCTTCAAGCCCCTCCCTGAAACAACCATATATGGACCATGCTAATCAACCCAACACATATGCAGTCACGATGCTGCAGACCTTCATTGGCTGGTGGTGCAACCACATGACGCATCCAGTAGTGCAAAAGAGAAGTTCTCGTCTCTAAATTAGAGGCATGCAAAGAACCTTTACTTGGAGGCTTTAGTGCAGGTGTTGGCAGCAAGCACAAATATGTTGAATGGCAACATGTTACTGCTTCCGTGAATGCCATGAGGTACATCTGCACCATGACTGAAATAAAAGAAAAAAAGTTTAGCGCAGAGTAAAGGGAGAAGGAGAAAACACATCTAAGTTTATCTTTAATTGGAGCTGCCTTTTCATGCATCATTATGCCAGAGCAGTCTTGAGGATAGGCAGTCTCATCTTGGCATCACAGATGTCTCTCATGTTAATAGAATGCAACTGCTTACAGTTAACAAAAGCAGCTGTATTCTCGCTAGGTGCCCTTATTGCAATATGAGTGTATTAAGGTGCAAAGATTATGTCAGAATAACTCAACACTGCCGCAGATTGCCTTTTGATATTGGTGACAACATGTTATATTTAATGTATATGCACCCACACCATACAAAAACTGGATGTTGCACTTTGTCAGCCGGTTAAAGGCCACCAGCACTGCAGGTATAACAGAGCGAAGCTTGGCTGAGATATTCCTGACCTGTCGGCCAGTTCCCTGAGAAGTGACAACATGTATTGTAATTGACGAAAAACGAAAAGAATATTTTAATGCAAGTAAGGGAACTAAAATACAGTCCGTACATCATATCCATCACATCATCACATCTGAGGTGTAATATTTTTGTCACATTAACACACATTATTATAATGGCTTGGTGATATGATTTATTGTGTGTGTGAATCATCATTTAGCTGGTTTGGCTGCATTTCCCTACGTGATAAAGGGTATCCTCATGTCTCATTTTCTCTTAAATGTTGCGTATGCATGGGTCATAGTTGTCATAAATATTTACATGTTCCACTGTTAAGTTTTCTTTTATAAATCCCGACATTGGTGTGGCAAGCTATGTTCACACATTTCTAGCCTCTTTTTATATGCATATGCAGGCTTTATAAAGGCACCTTGAGCCAATAGGGAAGTTTGGGGCAGAAGCTCACCAGTGAGAGTAAAACATAGAGGGTGAGAGAAATAAGAGGTCAGATAGAGGCAGGGTTTTGTGATACTTGGAGTGGGGTAAATGGGTAAACCGCCTTGCTGAGTAGACAAGCCTTCAAGTCCTGTGTAGGAAGGCCAGAAGATGCAACTCCCTCGACTTGTGTGCTTTATTTTCAAAAAACAACCCTATTTTATGTGCATAGCCACCTAGGTTTAGTCTGACTTGGTAGGGTCACCACGAAGGTGCCTCATCGTGTTAAAATAAATTTGTATTGTGGCCCACCAGTCTGGCACTGCCAGCTGAACCCAACACAGACAAGTGTGGGACACAAGTTCAAGGCACACTGGTTTTTATTTTCTTTTTTCCCTTGTGGGAAACGCCTACCCCATTCCCCACAACTATAACACAGTCCAAGCACAAGCACAGCACAATACTACAAGTCTCCTCCTTCTCTTTATCTTTTCTCCTGTCCACTACTCCGGTCGAACTTCGTTGCTCCTCTTCCCGACTCTTGCTCCCCGAGTAGTGGCTGCTGGCTCCTTTTATAATGCACCCGGAAGTGCTCCAGCTGCTTGATTACTAATTTCCGGCAGTGTGGTGGAAGAACTGGCCATAAGGGCTCAGCAGCTCCTGCTGCAGCACCCCCTGGCAGCGCCTGCGGATCCCAACAGGGCTGCACCACATTCCAACTCCCATGAAGCCCTGCGGGAGTCCAAGGCACTGCTGCAAGTCAGGGGAGGTTGCCATCTAGTGTCCTGGGGGAGGTAACGCTCTGGCCATGCTTGCTCCCCCGGTCCTCCCTGCATGGATGTGTCCCAGCCGGGCATGAGACCCGGCCACACGCTACAGTATGCATGTGCAGAATTGTCTTTCCTCTTTATTATTGTAATTGATCAATGAAGGATTTCCAAATTAAATGCAGTTAATCAAATTCCAAATTGAGAGTTAGTATACTTTTTATATTCATGATAAGCTTCCTCCTTTAATGCTTCCACATGGCCACAAACATTTTTTAGTTTTTCTAAACAGGCAATGTCATTATTATGTTAAACAAAGCGTCAGAAAGTCACAGTGAATTAATTTCAGACTGCAAGGAGTTAATAATCCAGAAAACCGCAATACTTACTGATTTCATAATCAAAATGTATCAATGCTGAACTTATGGCAAAAGGGCCACTGCATGGTAGACGAAAGTGAAAGCACTGAATTAAGTATTAGCCACTGTGGGAGCTCAGAAGCTTTTGTACAGCCTCAAGGCAGGATTGCATCTGCATGGCTACTGCTTCTCTTTAATCACAGCAACCCATTGTCATATCCACTTTGGGACACCGAGCAGCTGTCTCTTTACTGCAGGCTGATGGACAAGGCCTTATGCACACAGACTGGGCCCCCCATGTTTGCAGAAGCCATCCCCCACACCTGTCCTCGTATAACAAGCCGTGCCATGCAGCTGCCCTTCCAAAACAATAAGATAACATGTTCTTTTCAAATTAACAGAAGAACGCACCTGCCGTGGAGTAAGAGTCTGAAATGGAGAGCAAATGAAAGGCATTCGCCAAAATCCTCAAGGGCCCATAGAAAAACATTCAACCCAGAATCCTGTCTTAGACAGTAGTGCTAGCCATTGTGCCACCATGCTGTCCTCATTTTTATGTTAAAGTAAGTTGATTAAAGACCTATTTCTTTAGAACAAAAATGTTTTGAAAGTAGGGATTTTACCAGAATTACTTGTTAGACTTTAAATAATGCCTTTCTATATTGAGCACTATCACAAAGTTTACTACAAATAATGAACTAACAAAAGACTGTGTACTATAGTGCAGTGAGCTTTGTTTGGTTAACTAAATGACATTTCATTTTAAAAATGGCTTTATTACTATTTTTACGGTGATTCTATATTGGGTTTCCATTGCTATTTTGTTTATCTTTGTTGAAGTAGCGCAGGTCATGTGTTACATCACATCACAAGCAGCATAAAAATATAGCGGTGCACTACAGGAAGCTTCCAAGTGTTCAGATCAGTAACTAGTCAGCATCACTTTGTGCTTTGGCTTTGATGCTTGCCTTCTCACACTTAATTAATGTTTTTCAGACTTTGACTTTGCCTAGCACTTTGGTTTTGGTTTCTATGAGAGCTTTATTGACCTTCACCTATTTTTTGATTTTGCTTCTCAGTGCCCATTTTCACACATAGTCTTCTTAAGTACCATTTTAAGGACAAAGAAAATTCCAGCTACTACTTTTAGGACAAACGTGTCCTGTCCTATAAGGAAAAGCCTGCCTCAGCTACAGACTATAATAGACTGTTTATATATACTGTATGTACAGTATATTGTGACTGGTGCCACAGGGGGACGTGGCTGCTCTTCAGAAACTTCCTCTTAGACAGTATTTCAATGGGAAACAAACACACTCTTATAGCTGCTGGCTTGCTGCGCAATGTGCTCCTTGCGTGGGGCTTCAAACATATACTGTAAAAGACCGAGCCGTGGCCATCCTGATGTCTCACTCTCCTGTCTCTCCTGTCTCCTGTCGGGGCCGTGACATCAAGTTTGTCAACTGTTCCTTGTAAGGCCGGACCGCTTCTGTAAGAGACTTGTGTTTGTATCTGCCAGGACAGCTTTGTGACCCAAGCTTGATAATTATATGTGGAAGAGAAGGTCTGTGATACGGTTTGCATATTAGCAGCTGGAGATCCACAAAGGGAGAAAAAAATGAATCACGTATCATAAAGTAGTTTTATTCCTGAGCTTTCAACCCCTGCCAGGGGTCTTCATCAGAGGATAATGCTTAGACTTACAAGAATCAAAGGCAATATATAGCAAAACATTACATGGAGGGGGTGGGTGGGGGGGGGTGGCTAAGTCAGTGTGATGGGGGGGGGGTATTGGGTGTACAGTTTATTTATTATGAACATGTTCTTTTTAAGTTTGCATATGCTAGATTTATGTCCAAGTGTCTGTTGATGGCGTTCTCATTTGATAGCCAAGATTCGGCCAGGTCTCTGGAACTTTTAGTACTGGCCTTAAATTTTACTACTTTATGATACGTGATTCATTTTTTCTCCCTTTGTGGATCTCCAGCTGCTAATAAATATATATATATATATATATATATATATATATATATATATATATATGCTCTATATGTATAAAATCCTAAGCCTAAAAGTGCAACGATTTTATGTGACTTTTTAGGTCACTTTTTTTGTCATGCTTTAAATCGGGCTTATTTTAAAACCTACATATATATGTGTGGTATGATTCTTTTCAGAATTTATCGAACTGTAATGTGATGTTGTTAGATTTTCAGAATTTTATTCAGTTTTTAAATTATAAACTAAAAAATATCAAGGACTCACGTCCCGCGAGACGAGACTTTATGCCAAAAGAGATTTAACCACACCCGGGGCCGGAAATAATCGACAAAGTGTAGGACAGCTGCTGCATAGGCTTTTAAATGTTTGAAGCGCCGCACGAGATGCAGAGCACGCGGCATGGCAGCAGCAGCAATCCAGCAGCTGATTGAGCAAAGAGGAGGTAAAAAGAAAACTGTATTTGTTTCCCATTGTATCACCGTTTAACAGGGTGTTCAGAGGAGCGACTGTGTCTCTTTGGGGTGCGTTCAGCCCCCCTCTTCACAATGTGAGTGGCAGAGACATGAAGTGGCTGGCTCTGTTGGCGAGCGGAGCGAGCAGGGAATGAGCCCCCTAGTATATATATGTATATGGTGTAACCAGGACCACAAGCCCAAAACTCCAGACACCAACTCAACCACCACAGTCCCAGGTTCAAATAAAGGATTAATTTATTAAACACAGTGCCTTCACAAATGATGAACAAGATTCAATCCCACCCCAAGACATCCAGCATGGCTGTCCATTGCAACAACAACTCCTGTGTTGCACTTGGAAAATCCGCCTAAGGGATGTGGCCATCTAGTGCACTGGGAAAGGAGTTTTTCTGGATAGGCAATCTCCACCTGTTCATCCATTACAGCCTCCTGGCCAGTAAAGGCACCAGCAATCCACCCAGCCAGGATGCCTGTCCATCCTTGTTTTTCTATTATGGACTCAACTTCGTGCAGGGAGCCTCCATCATTCCTGACAGGAGTGCCAGTCCATCCACCCTGGCACCTACAATATATACAATAAATATATATATATATTGTCACAGGTGGCTGGGTGTGGTCTGCATTCGGCTGCCTATAAAAGGGTCCGCCTCCCGACAATCAAGGCTGGAGTCGGGTGAGGAGGTGGACGAGGTCGGAGAGGAGGCGGCAAGGAGAGGCCTGAAGAGTGTGAGAAGGAAAGAGAGGTGGCTTAGAGAGAAGCCTGGACTGTTGAGAGACTGTGGGGGGTGTTTGGTGGCGGTGCACATAGTGACTGTAAATATTAGTAGTAGGAATAAACGTGTGGTGATGCTAAAAACGTGTCCTCCTGTCTGTGTCCGGGCTGTACCCTTTCACAATATATATATATATATATATACACTGTATATACACACATACCCATCCATCTGTTTATCCAGTTTAAAGTCCTGGGAGCTGGTTTCATTTACACCAGCCCTTACTGCATGAGTCAAACTACCACAGTGCACTCGCATTTATACTGAATCAATTTAGAATCTCCAATTTATTTAATATCTACATTATTGGAAACTGGGAAGCAAACAAAACCACAAAGAGACAAACTCACAGAGCTATGATGAGAACTCCATTAACCGGGTTCACAGATCTGGCATCTAAACCCTGAACTCTGGAACTGTGAGGCAGCATCACTAAACACTGCACCACCATGCCACTCTATATGTGTATGATCATGTAAAGACAGGCTGACCCATGCAGGGCTCATAACAGTTTGGTTAAAAAAAAAGGAAATGAAAACAATCTCCATCCACACTAGCGTTTTCACATCAATTATGAAACTATCTCCATCCACACTAAAACAATCAATTATGTATATGACATAGACACTGACAATGGGCGTGTAAGCATGTATCAGCGAAAACACCCTTGAAGTGATTTTAATTGAACTGGCCGAGGGATTTATCTCAAAACTGTAGCAACCGGTAAATTATTTGGCTCTTGCACAAGTACGCAGCATTTAAACTTTACAAAATGCAATTAAGATGTATACAGGTAAGCTGCACAGCAAGTGCAATGGAAAGTAACTCTTCTATATCTGCCAGGATAGAATAAAAGGGGACCAAACAGTGAATAAGATGCAGTAATGAGCAGGATCCAATCCAGGGCTACACAGTAAACAAGAACAAATCAGAGTGTTTTAGCATAAGTCTTAATTTTTATCTGTCCTCATTGCAACAGTGAGCCAGCATGTTCAGAAATACAGTATATGACTGTGGAGAGTATTTTCAAAAGTCTCTGTTTTTGTGGTCTGAAAACACTTATGCAGTTTTGGCCGAAAAGCGAAAATGGAGACTGATGTCTGTGCTTTTAAATGAAGACATTGTAGCGTGAACATATCCTAAGAGGCAGCAGAGGACCACAGCAGGAAACACCTGGGTTTTTCACTCCTCTATTGCCAACTGGCCATCTCTCAGTTATATTGTATTTTAAATAACTAGGGGGCTCTACCACCTGCTCGCTTCACTCGCCCACCACCGAGTTTGGTTGACTGAATATACAATTTAAAGAGATTGTTATTTTCATGGGAATTGTTACATATATATTATTTACATTTTTACTTTAAAACTTTTGTAAAAACAATACTTGTCCTTTATTTCCGGCTCCGGGCGTGGTTAAATCTCTTTCTCGCAGGATGTATAACGCTGCTCGCGTTGTGAAGGGGGTGGGGGGGGCTTAACACAAGCTAAGGAGTAGCGGTTGGATCATCTGCTGGCTTGTTGCTGCTGCTGCTGCTGGCGAGCTGCGTTAAAAAGCCTGTACAGCAGCTGTTCTTTTCGTGTCTCTGCTGCTCACATTGTTTGGGGGGGGGGGGGGGGGGGGGGGGTTGGCTGAATGCACTCTAAGGATTATCAGTAGGATCATCTGTTGGCTTGCTGCTGCTGCTGCCGCTGGCGAGCTGCGTGTTCTGCTTGTCGCTTGTCATTGTTTTAAGAGCTTGGAGCACATGAAGTGTGTCTGCCAAAAGCATTCTAACAACTGCTAGGTTAGATGTCTGTGAACTTATTTTGAATGTTGTCTCACTGTCTCGCGTGACATTAAAGTGTCTCTCGTGGGACGTCAAATTGTCTTCCGAGAAGATCCGAGAAGATTACGTCTCGTCTCCCTAGTCTCCCTTCCAAGATTTTTTTTTTACAATCAAGAGACAATAGCAATGGACTTCATATTGTTAAATTGTCATGATTTGTTCATTTTCCATTTGAATTGAAACTTCTCTGTTTCACAGTGTGTTTAACATAATCTGTGTGTTCCTGTATGGAAATATTCTTTGGTTTAGCAATATCTCCTTAATTTAATGTAGCTGTGCAGTTGTACATAAGCTCTACACGTGTATTCAGTGAAGAGTGTGTAATCCCGGCCAACACCCCCTAGCCGCCAGATGGAGCTCTCCCTGCAGCATGGAGGTTCCCCAAATTCCAGCAGGGCCTCATGGACCTTGTAGTTTTTACAACCAGCCCTGCTGGATACCATGGGGACCTCCAGGAGACGCTGTAGGGAGGCTCAGGGAATTCTACATGCCCTATAACCTGGAAGTACATCATAGGCAAAGCGACACATAGAATGATGTGCTTCCGGGGTGAAGAAAAAGGATTTTTATCTGACCCGGGTCAAGGACTATAAAAGGATTGTGGGAAATCCCAGACGTTGAGCTGAGTTGGGATGCAGGGTGGCTAAGCGTCTGGGAGTGGAGGATTGGTTATTGATTTGTTTATTGTTTGAGTATTGTGGAGAGTAGGGTGCTTTGTGCACTTATTTGTTCAAATAAATATTATTATTGGACTTTTATCTGGTGTCTGACGTCTGGTCTGAGGGTTCAAGGGGCTGACAGTGCCTCTAATTACCACAAGTGCTATATAAAATAAATTGAGTGATTAATGAAGAATACAGGCAGCTCAGTACTGGACTTGAGCACCTGGCCTTGTAAAAGACAGTCTAGCCACAGGGTTACAGGCGTCATCAGAGGTGGCTGTGATCTGGCAGCCCCATTTGCGGTTGACCAAGGAGAAGCCTACAAGTGATCCTCAGATGCTTCTATATTGTGTCTGTGCCTGTGTGTATTTCTGTACAAATTCATAAAAATTATATACAGTATTATATGTAGTATAAAATACATTTGACACAGACAATAAACATTTATAGGGAATGATAGAGCAAGTGCTAAATGTCATGCATTATTAATACACTGTGGTCCTACCATCACTATAGTGTACTGACTCAGATTCAGACGGTGAGGATCAGGAGATAAAACATGGTCCAAAAATAAGCCATAATCTTTACTAAAACTCTAATCAATCTGCCATCAAGTATTTAAATACTAACCAGAAATCAAAGACCTAAATACTACTCATACGTTTGTTCACTAGGGCGATATTTTTAGGGCAAGAGTCACACACCAAAACTGCTTTTATCCAAATCTTAGATACCCCAGGAATGGACACTCCAACCTTTATAAGGTAACTCAAATGACATCAAACATTGCACATTCCCAGGTGGTCCTTGTATAGATAATCATGGCAATGGTCAATGTGATTTCTCCAAAATGGTGACAACTGTAACAAAACAAATATGGCATCACAGCAAAATGGTAAATATGTTTAACTTTTTCAGACTGAAACACAAAATGCTCTTGGGATAATATCTCTCACATGGCCTGCAAGTGTTTGCAAATTTCTCAGGAGTTGTTGGAATAAGTTGTTGAGAATATGGATAATGTTTTGCAATAGATTCCTATTCAAGTTTAATTTTTTCGCTACATATCAATTTATCCTCTGATCAAAAGAACTTAGGGAAAGTGCTGACACTGGGCGTAAATAAATAGGAGGATGATATTAGTTCCCTGACATCTTCTTTATGTTACCTTATTCTTTTAACTTACATCACAAAATATCATTACGCCTTCAAAGACTGCTGTCAATAGAAATTTGCTTAACATATGTAATGTTTAGACTTAAGTGAGCACTTTAGGTTTGCAATGAAAGTCAGTGGTATGGAGTGAACTAAAGCCTAATAATCCAATTCCTCAAAAATTAGGCCACACTATTTGAAAAATGTGGACATGTATCCCTAAAGCAAAGTGGCTTCCACCATAAATTATCTTTGAATGGCAATCTGTAATCAATGAGGCAGCCTCTTCCACTCTCATGAAAAGTGCCTTGATATCTGAGAGGTCTATTCACTTCCTTGTAGGTCAAAATGCCAAATGTAGCCTGGGAAACTGACCCCAACCCCCTCCTAATATGGAACAAAGCCAAAACTACTCCTTCTTTACAGGGTGCCAGCCTCATTGCTGTTGAATTTACATGAGCAAATATTCACCTGCCTGTTTGCCATAACTGTGGAAGAATAACTGAAGAATAAGGCAACAAAGTCATTAATCAGCTGGAATTCTCAACTTAATCATCATCTTTCGTTATATATTCCACCCATTGGTTCATCTTTTAAATTACTTGACCAGTTCAGGCTCACAGGGAACCTGAGCCCCGAATGTAGCATTGGGTGCCAAATATGCTGCCCACCAATACATTACCAGACACCCTCACACACTCTTACAGGGCTAGATTAGAGATGCCATTCAATTTAACCAGCACATGGATGTGGAAGGATGCCAAAGAAATTTGAGATGATGGGAAAACACCAGACTGAGAGTAACTGGGGTCCATCTAAACCCTGTCTCCCAGAGCAATAAGGCAGCAGTACTAACTACTGTGTCACCAAAATTCCCCCTTGTACCACAATGCCTACAGCAATCCAAATGTTTCATAATTGTGGTCATTAAAAAAGACGCTGAAAAAATGTAAACTGATTAATCATAGTTCTGATCAGAATCTCTTGTGGTCCAGGTTGTGTGCTAGCAGGTACTTAATATTATTATATTACTAAACATATTTTATGTATAGTGTATGTAAAGACTGCGGTGGGCTGGCAACCTGCCTGGGGATTTGTTCCTGCCTTGCGCCCTATGCTGGCTGGGATTGGCTCCAGCAGACCCCCCATGACCCTGTGTTAGGATATAGCGAGTTGGATAATGACTGACTGATTGTATGTAAAGATTATGGTATACTAGCTATGCTACCCAGGTTGAAATCTAAGCAATCAACACAGACCTCAGTGTTAATGTTTGCAGTGCACCAAACATTGCAGACATCTCTTTTATATACCATTTGGTATGAGATTTACAAAAGCAGTGTTAATGTTTGTGATGCACCATCTGTTGGAATGTCAGAGACATAGCATCTGGATTGACACACAGACAGACACTAAGATACTTATCCTTTTAGTAAGGTGGATATATAGTATATATAGATATACTGTATGTCAGTCAGTCGGTCATCATCCAACCCGCTATATCCTAACACAGGGTCACGGGGGTCCACTGGAGCCAACACAAGGCACAAAGCAGGAACAAATCCCCATGCAGGGCTTCAGCACACCGCAGGGCACACACACACACACACACACACACACACACACACACACACACACACATACACCAAGCACACGCTAGGGACAATTTAGAATCGCCAATGCAGCTAACCTGCATGTCTTCGGACTGTGGGAGGAAACCGGAGCACCCAGAGGAAACCCACACAGACACGGGGAGAACATGCAAACTCCACACAGGGAGGACATGGGAAGCGAACCCAGGTCTCCTAACTGTGAGTTACTGTATGTATATGCCATATATGACTACATATATACAGTAATATAATATATATATATATATATATATATATATATATATACTGTATATATATACTGTATATATGTAGGCAGCACGGTGGCGCAGTGGTAGCGCTGCTGCCTCGCAGTTAGGAGACCCGGGTTCACTTCCCGGGTCCTCCCTGCGTGGAGTTTGCATGTTCTCCCCGTGTCTGCGTGGGTTTCCTCCGGGCGCTCCGGTTTCCCCCCACAGTCCAAACACATGCAGGTTAGGTGGATTGGTGATTCTAAATTGGCCCTAGTGTGTGCTTGGTGTTTGGGTGTGTTTGTGTGTGTCCTGCGGTGGGTTGGCACCCTGCCTGGGATTGGTTCCTGCCTTGTGCCCTGTGTTGGCTGGGATTGGCTCCAGCAGACCCCCGTGACCCTGTGTTCGGATTCAGCGGGTTGGAAAATGGATGGATGGATGTATATATGTAGTCATATATGGCACGCCAGGTTTGACTTCCCTGCCAGGATACCCTGGGATTACCTGGGTGGGAGGCCAGGAGAAAGAAAAGGTAGGAGACTTCTTGTCTTTGCGATGAAGAGGAGCCAAAAATTTATGGAGTGTGTCAACATTCTAGAAGGGGTGGATTAAAGACCCTTACCTGGCCAGGAGGACAACATAATGGTATGATCGAAGCAGACTCCATAATCTAGATGGCAGCATCCCTGGCCTCAGTACTCAAATGGACACCACAGGACATACTGTGAACTGTAGTGCCATGAAGCCGCCCTGTTGAGTTCCATGGGTGCCTTCATGGAGTACTGCAGGGATTTATAATCACTAGTTTTAAGGGAGATTCGCTTGACCTGGAAGTACTTCCAAATGGATATGTCCTAGAACCAGAAATACTCCTGGGTCTTGGATAAAAGGAGTCGCTCTGCCTCACCCAGGCAAGTTGGAGTTGGGTGGAAGAAGGACAACTGGGAGGTGTGGAGAAGAAAGGAGGAAGAGATAAAGGATTGTGCTTGTGCTCACCTTAAGGTTATCATACCATAAAGAAGCCTTTGTTAAAGTAATTTATTATAATAATCCTTTCATTTGAACTTGAGACTTCTGTTTGTGCAGTTATGTCTGGGGTTTGGGGTGCTGCAATGCCCCCAAGTGTTCACTGTATATATACAGGTCCCAGGAGAAAGTGTGTATCTTGACTGCACTGAGTACAAGGTAGAAAATATCTAGAAAATATCCTTGAACGGGGCACCAGTCAATTGCCCGGCACCAAAACTACACAGACATACACAAACTGGGGCCAAGTCAGAGGTTCCAGTTAACCTAACAATGTAACAGGAAAATCACAGCCAGTACCTGGGCTGGGAATTTGAACCTAGGATTTTGTAGCTGCAAGTGATTAGCACTTAAATCTTTTATTCACTCATTCAAAACAAGAAACAATCCTGGAAAGATCATCACATCACTGGAGGATGTACTCGCTCATATAATTCCAATTTAGAGCTGCCATTGAGCACAGACTCCACATAGACACAGGAAGATGGTGTAAAATCACAGAAGGAGTTCTCATGCTAGGATTTGAACCAAGCAGTTTTAAAGCAACAGTGTCAATTGTACCTTTTGATAATTAAATAAATGTATCTGTATTACATTTACATTACATTGTTAATTTTAATATTAACAATAATATATTATATAATAATTTAATATTGTTAATTGTTAATATTACATTGTGAATTTCCCCTTGGGTTAATAAAGTATCTATCTATCTATCTATCTATCTATCTATCTATCTATCTATCTATCTATCTATCTATCTATCTATCTATCTATCTATCTATCTATCTATCTACAGTATAGAGTTTAACATAAGTTTTTCTAAGTTATCATGGGACTTTTTAAAAAGAAAACTAAGATAACAACATACATTACATGCCTCAGGGACAATTGCAAAAAAAATTCTAAAAAGACATCCTTGAATCAAATCGAACTATAAAGCACAATGCATTGAACAGTCACTGGAGTCATCAAGTGAAAGATTAACACATGATTATCCTGAATTGCAATGAGATGTACTGTAATAGGCCATGGATCGGCCATTTCTGCAGAATAGAAGGGACTGCAAGACAAGGCGTCACCCACCTGGGGTCTTTAGGGAGGAGTTGCCAACTGGAACTCATCCTGCTCTTTTATGTCAGGTCCACATTTGCACTTGGTAAAACGTATCTGCTGGAATGCTGACAGACGTGCTATTCTGGAACCTCCCCTAGTTCCGGCAGGTATCCTGACGTGTCAGTGGGCATAGCACATTTGTAGTGGTAAACCAGTGGCAGAACTGCTGGGCCATCTTCAAATTGCCTCTTCCCTTTGGCAAATGCACTACAATGTTGTCCCTTCCTTTGAAGCAACACCTTTACCTCACGCAGTATGCCTCTATTGATTGTTAAAAAGTGTAACACTGACACAACTAAAATAGGGCCCACAGTAACATGACTACTGTGAAAGGACTCTCAAAAAGCTTCAAACCATGGATTATCATGGAGTGGGTTATTATGGCAATCCCACTATGATGAACATTTAAGGAATAAAACATCCCAATAATCTGCAATGTGCAAGGAAGTACAAGTTGGCCCCACACCCAAACATGCTATTCTGATTAGTGTGTCTAATAAGTGAACACCACAGGGCCACTTGTTCAGCTCCAAAGTCTACCACAAACATTTGCAATAGCAATGAGACTACAGCCTTGCTCTAGTGCTTGTTAAAAAAAATGCCAAACAAATAAAAACAAACAGATAAATTGACATGGTGCATATGAAAAGGTCTTGCCATCCTAGCAGCACCCATATGGTCTAAATGTCCTCCACATGCAAAAGATTCTAATTACTGAGGCCTCTGTAGACTCAAAATGGTGGCAGTTCTTCAGCCCAGAAGACAATCTCGTCCAAAGGGTGCCATTTTGTATCCCATGCACCCCTTAGCTGGTAGTCTGGTTAATAAAAAGGCGTCATGAGTGACACTGATAAGTGATCAGCCAAAAAGTCTAAACTTTATAAACTTTGACACCTTACATGTAGTGCAAATTAATGATTAATTTCCAAAACACGATATAATAGATGTTGGTACTGCTGCCTTATTTTATAAACTTTGACACATTAGATATACTGCAAATTAATGATTAATTTCCAAAACACAATATAACAGATGTTAGTACTGCTGCCTTATTCCTGCAGTGTCTTACATTCCTGTTCTAGCCTGTACATTCTTACATGTGTCTGCATGAGGTTTCTTGTGGATATGTGTTATGGTAATTTTGAAATTCTATACTGACCCTGTGTAAGTGAGTGATGGTGTTTGCAAGGGTGTGTATGTGGGATCTGGCAACTTGGCCTGGCTCCTGTAGTGCTACAAAGATGAGGTCTGGCCCTTGTGACCCTCAACTGGATTAAGCAGTTAGATAATGGTTGAAATGATGGAATTCCAAAACCTGCTGACTCTATCTTATATATAAATGTCTACATGTGGAAGTGTGTGTGTCTGTCTGTCTGGCCCAGAGGTGAGAGGTGGAGTCAGGGTAAGGGCTCCACCTCAGAGGAAAAAGAAACTCGCTTAGCCGCTAATACACAACCGAGGTCAGCACGTCGGCAAAACGAAACGACTGAAATGAGAGTCACTTGCTTAGCCGCTAATACAAAAGTGAGGTGAGCACATCGGCAAAACGGTATCACTTTTACTTTTCCTCCAGTCGCTAATACACAAGCGATGCGAGCACGTCGACAAAATGAAAACTCTGAAGAAAGACAAAGTCGCTTAGCTGCTAGTGCAGAAGCGATGTGAGCATGACAGCAAAAGAAAACCTCCTAGGTTATTTCTGATGATTTAAATAGTTTCTAGGACCCTGGGCTTTTTACAGCATGGGCTTACACAAGCTAGTTGGAGTAAAATTGGATGGAGTGATACGTATTAATGTGCAGCATACCCAAAATTAACCATAAAAACTAGAGAAACTAATTTTTGACTCAACAGAAATTACATCTAAACAATATAACAAAACTTGGACTTGACAGTCTTCATATATTATCCTACCTGCTTAGTCCAGGTCAGGGTCAGAGGAGGTCAGTGCCTGTCCAACCAGCATTTGGCAAAATCTATCCTGTCATCCGAGTCCATTATCGGCCTCACACAGCTTTATATCAGGCCAGCATATATCTGATAATTAACCTAGCACTCACATCTTATGGGATGCAGGAGGAAAGTACGCATAGATATGGGAAGCAAGCAGTGTCCAGAGAAGGGATTTGAAGCCATTTTCTTGCACATGTATGGTAGCAGCAAGTTTTAAATTAAGTCAGTCAATTATAATGCAATTGGAATTACTATGAAAAACACAAAGAGAATTCTGGGATAACAGACCAGTGTTGGGTCGTTGACACTATTTCAGAGTTTAGTAGTTGATATCAAGTTACATCACGGGAACTAATAACCAGAGACAATGCCTTTCACACTCGTCTTTGTCCATGAACTCAGACAGAGTCTAAAGTGGCTTCTCTCCCTTTCTCAAGCCTTTTAATCTTTCATTAATAGTGAAAGGTCTGAATACAAATAAAATAGCTTCCAATTTAGGGCACTTCTACACACACTTCTCTAAAATCCCATTCTAGTGACTCTCAGGAATGAGCAGTTCCAACAATCTACACACCCCTCTCCGATCTACTTGCATTCCAATGAAAAGGTATTTCTAAGCAGTAAGCTCCCATAATCAACCATCTCAAATACCACTCCTTGAACTATTAGAATCTCACTTTAAGATGACCTCCACAGTGGGATGCAGTTGTCTCACTCACTGCCAAAGAGGGACTCCTTACCCTAGATATTTGATTATTCTCAAGGAAGACTTTAGTATCAGTTCTGTATCAGCATAACCTGGTAGTCAGTTTAGAGGACTCCGAGCTGTAAGTTCTGTTCTCACTAGGGACATACTGTGTCTTTGACAGTGCAGGTACACAGGACGTAGAAATATGGAAACATTTGTGTTTAGTGTTCTTCCTTGGATAAAAAGTTCAATTAAATAATGTAAGGACTTTGCAAACCTCAACATTCATGCAACAGCACTGAACACACCTGACTCCCATCAAGAATTCAACCCAAATCTACATGAAAGGCTTTGCATGTTGGGCCCTTATTCTGTCTAGAAACAAGCTGTTCTCAGTAATAACACTCAATGTCCTCATTCCTTTATTAGGCAGAGTAAATCAGCAGGAATCCGACTCTGCCTTTCCTTGACCCCTCTCGGGGTGGAGGGACCTATGCTTTAAAAAAAAATCCCCATCCCAAAGTAGCCTTCAACATTTAAAGAGATTTTGAATTCCAAAGTAGGACACCACCCTTTCTGGCACCTGTGATTCACGTTTGAATGGTTTGAACCTTTTTTCCAATTTATGCCTGGTTTTCCACTCAAATCTAAGGGAGAAAGCTGCAAGAAAGCTATACTCTTGATCTCTCAGAGATATAATAGATGGAAATTTGATGTGTTTAATGTGTTCATCCTTACTAGACAAGTTGGTTAAAGTTGGTAGGCTTAAACAAAGAATGTCAGGGTGTGTAAATAAAGCAAGGGTTATAAGAATGGAGCTTTGTCCTGGAAAAGGTAGAAATTGTCAGTATCTGTAAGAAATGCTTATGGACTACATAATGTATAAAAAGATGGACCCTCAACTATGGGATTGCACAAAATGTCCTTGCATTAATACCCAGGATGTGAACAGGCATTACACAGGTGGATGGCCAGTAGTTAGAGGAGCATGTGGACAACTGCTGCCAACAACAAAAAAACAATTTATTTTTTGTATAGCCCAAAATCACACAAGGAATACTGCAATGGGCTTTAATGGGCCCTGTGTTTTTACAGTCCCCCAGCCTTGGCTCCCTAAGAGAACAAGAAAAAAATCCCAAAAAACACCTTTGAATAGAAAATAAAATGGAAGAAATCTTAGGAAATGCAATTTAGGTAGGTTGGGCATGCAATGGGTGTAGAAAAATTGGTGTAAATACAATGCAGAATACCACATACAAGTAATCCTCTTGATGCTAGATGGTACTGTACAATAAAAGAATAGTAATAGTACATACTCACTAATTACACAACTATTATGTATCAGGATACAGATTTGTTCAGAGCCTAGAGACCTTAGCCAACAAGCTACTCCTCCTCACATTGGTCATTCCACAGCTGAATCAGTGTTGGGGCGGCCAGTCTGATGAGAGGATCCTTCTACCCGGAGATTCCAGTGCTCCTTTATCAGAGATGAGTTTTCCACTGGCAGACAAACAACTTGGCAGTAGAGCAGTGCGACCAAGTGCCACATATGAGTACCGAGAAGAGAAACAGAGTAGGCAATCGTTTATAAAAATCATATTACATATGTTTTAGCACTAATGACCAACCACAGATGTGCAGTATGCACAGCTAATCAGCAGCTCTACTCAGGATATGCTAAACTGAAGTAGTGAGTATTAAGCCAGAATTTAAAAGCTGAGACTGAAGGGGCATATCTTATGGTAACAGGCAGACCATTTCACTAACTAAAAGCTTGACCTCCCACTGTTATTTTATTAATCCTTGGAAGTATAAGCAGGCTGGCATCTTGTGAGCTTAATGTCCACTCTGGTTTGTAAATAATAAATTCAGAAAAGTAAGCCGGACCTTGGCCATTTAAAGCTTTATATGTTAAAAGGAGGATTTTGAAATCTGCCCTAAACTTAAGCCAGGAGTCAGTGCAAGGATTTAAGAACAGGATGTGTTCGTATTTTTTTGTTCTTTTAATAATTCTTGCTGCAGCATTTTGGGTTAACTGAAAGCTGTATAAAGACTCATTTGAACAGCCAGTGAACACTGCATTGCAGTAGTCAATCCAACTAAAAATAAATGCATGAATTGATTTCTCAGTATCTTGCATATTTAGAAAATGCCTTAATTTTCGAACATTTTTAAGATGGAAAAACATGTTTTGGACAGTTTTGTAATGTGTGCTTTAAATGACATGCTAGTGTCAAAGATAACAAGAATTACTAAAGTGACATACAGTATGCAAGGTAAGGTAGAGTTTGCCAAGCTAGTATTAGGTTTGCACCGAGATGCTGAGATCTGGGATCTTATATTTTTAATTTTCTTGTTAATTAAGTTCATAAAGTCTGTACTGCTAATATCTGTTGGTATTTTGCACTGTAGATCTGAATTCCCTTTTGTTAATTTAGTCACTGTTCTAAACAGTACCTGAGGATTTTTATTATTACTATTATTTTAGAATAGTAATCTGAGTGAGCTTTAGATAGAGAGGGTTTCACTGTGTCCAAAGCACTATTCAAAGTTAGATTATAATTTGATGTTAGTTTATCTAAATTGTTTTCCAATGATTACAGTTGACTTGCTCAAAATATCTATAAATTTTGAATCAGAGTTACAATCTAGATGTTGTACTGTCTTTGTTTTAATCTGTGAATGTACTGGTAAGGGCAGAATCAAATCAAATGTAATTAAGTAGTGATCAGAAATCACTTCATTGAATGGAGTAATATTTAAATTTTGAATGTCAACTTTGTAAGTTATAATTAAATCTAATGTGTGGCTATGATTATGTGTTGGACCACTGACAAACTGACAAAATCCTACTGAATTTAACAAATAAGTAAAACACTTGCTAAAAGTGTCAGTTTCCACATCAATGTGTATATTAATATCCTCCATCAACACTGCACGATCATAATTTATAGCCAAGTCAGATAAAAGGTTGGCAAATTCAGTCATGAACAATGAATATGGCCCTGATGGTCTGTAGACTAGCACTACAATTATGTTGGAATCTGTTTTAATATTTAAAATGAGTGCCTCAAAGGATGTGACGTCACCTGAATTTGAAGAAGCAGTTTGCATTTTGTCACAATTAATTATTCCAAGGCCTCCTCCTCGACTAGAGTGTCTAGACTTGTGAAGGAATGTGTATCCATCTGGTGACGCCTCAGCTAGGGGAACAGTGTCAGATTTATGAAGCCAGGTTTCAGTGAGAAGACACAGATCAGATTGTGTACATAATATAATATCATTTACAAAAGTAGCTTTACTTTTTTCAAGATAGTGAATGTTTAATAAGTAGCAATCAACATTTTGGTGACATTCACTAAATACAGCCCCAGTCACTTTCTGCTTCTGTAGTGTCTCTTTCCATTATTTTTGCCATCTATTAGTACTAATAATCAAAATAATAACAATCATAATACAGTGCATCCGGAAAGTATTCACAGCGCATCACTTTTTCCACATTTTGTTATGTTACAGCCTTATTCCAAAATGGATTAAATTCATTTTTTCCTCAGAATTCTACACACAACAGCCCATAATGACAACGTGAAAAATGTTTACTTGAGATTTTTGCAAATTTATTAAAAACAAAAAAAATTGAGAAAGCACATGTACAGCCCGCCTGGAGTTTGCCAAAAGGCACCTGAAGAACTCTCAGACCATGAGGAAAAAAAATTCTCTGGTCTGATGAGACAAAGATTGAACTCTTTGGTGTGAATGCTAGGCGTCACGTTTGGAGGAAACCTGGCACCATCCCTACAGTGAAGCATGGTGGTGGCAGCATCATGCTGTGGGGATGTTTTTCAGTGGCAGGAACTGGGAGACTAGTCAGGATAAAGGGAAGATGACTGCAGCAATGTACAGAGACATCCTGGATGAAAACCTGCTCCAGAGCGCTCTTGACCTCAGACTGGGGTGACGGTTCATCTTTCAGCAGGACAACGACCCTAAGCACACAGCCAAGATAGCAAAGGAGTGGCTTCAGGACAACTCTGTGAATGTCTTTGAGTGGCCCAGCCAGAGCCCAGACTTGAATCCAATTGAACATCTCTGGAGAGATCTTAAAATGGCTGTGCACCAACGCTTCCCATCCAACCTGATGGAGCTTGAGAGATGCTGCAAAGAGGAATGGGCGAAACTGGCCAAGGATAGGTGTGCCAAGCTTGTGGCATCATATTCAAAAAGACTTGAGGCTGTAATTGCTGCCAAAGGTGCATCAACAAAGTATTGAGCAAAGGCTGTGAATACTTATGTACATGTGATTTCTCAGTTTTTTTATTTTTAATAAATTTGCAAAAACCTCAAGTAAACTTTTTTCACGTTGTCATTATGGGGTGTTGTGTGTAGAAGTCTGAGAAAAAAAATGAATTTAATCCATTTTGGAATAAGGCTGTAACATAACAAAATGTGGAAAAAGTGATGCGCTGTGAATACTTTCTGGATGCACTGTATATATATCATCAAACATTATTTTATTTATGTCAGGAGGTATAATGCAATCTCACCAAAGGCAGTTTGCTATTCTACTTGATATCAGTAGAGACCCTTGTATTCTTACCAAACAGTTACCATTAGTATCAAGAAGTGAATACAACATGATGTGTTTTCATCACCCTGAAGGTCCCTTGCAATGAGAAAAGCAACTGTAAGATATGAGGCCATGTGCTTTCATGGTTGTAGTCATAGAGGTAAGGTAAGGACAACAAAAAACAGCTAAACCTGGTCCTACTGGTGTTTCATGTTAAAAATGCAAGAGTAATCAATACAAAGATAAACCAATTAAATATAACATTTTGTGTTTTTTCTTTCAATATTTAAAAGAGAAAATTTGAGGCACTCTTTGACACGGTTTGCTTTGGGAAGCAGAGTCCTGAAGTTAATAGTTCAGTCCAGCATAGAATATTCATTTAGTATGCAATTTCCAAGTAGTATCAAATGTGATATACAAATAATTTTTAAAAAGAATGATTTTATAAGCAGTATTGGATGCTGGGATGAATAGGAATTCAGTCTAGGACTGGTTCCTGTCTTACACCAATTTCTGCCAGGACACACTCAGACTTCTCATTTTCTGGATGGATGGCCTTTCTATCTCCTGTATGTGCTGTGGCAGTCATCAAGTGGCCCGTATTATCTTACTGAGAAACTGAGGGTCTTACCTCCTGTCTAGAATTAGTGGTGTGAAGATGGAGGAAGCTCCCAACTGGCTTGACAGGACAAGCAGACCACCAGACTACACCAGAGACTGCATGAATGATGGTGGTGATTGTTACAGGAATGTGGGTCCTGCAGGGTCAAGTGACTGTTGTTCATAGATATCACATATCTGACTTGCTCATCTTGTTTAAAATACAATATTTAGGGTTGCAAGTCCTGTTTTGAAAGGAGAAGACTGGGTGTAGAGGTCACAGTGGTAGCATGCCACACATTCCCAGAGCCTGAAACAAGGAACAAGAGATCAAAATGGTTACATAAAAGGCTACACAGAACACAATAACATAACATCAAAATCAAATGGTGGTATTCTTTACCTGCTCTCCTACTTACAATTTTAGTTACTCAACAGAAGCTCCAGCTTCTGCTTCCAGCTCTTTGATTAATAGCAAAGTACTCTCTTGGCATGACCAATGGGCACTGCATTTAAACTTTCAATAACAAAATAAATATACATTTTATTAGGAACACCAGCCTAATAGTTAGTGGATTTCCCTTTAGTCCTCACAATAGCATAGATTCAACAAGATGTTAAAACAGGGCACAGAGATGCTGGCTTATGTCAACTCCAATGAGACTTATCAAGAACATAATATCCTCTTCATCTAAGTCAAGGTTCAAGAAGGTCAGAACCTTGACATCATTGGACAGAAGCAGGAATCAACCATAGACAGTCGATCACAAGTAACACTCATGAACATCTACACCCTAACTCACATGCATTCAATTTGGAGTCTCCAGTTAACTAGCTGGTGGCGAATCTCTACTCATTTCCACCTCATCCCACATATGCTCATTTGGATAGTGATCAGGTAGCTGGAAATGTCTTTTCATGAAACACAATTCTCTGGTGTGTGCCTGCAGCCATTCTAGAACCTTCCTAGTCTTGCAACATGAAGCTTTATATTTTAATAAAGGGCATTTTTAGATGGGTGTACTGCTGCCATGAAGGGATCCACTGTATGCCATAATAACACACCCTTCACCGTTGCTCCACCACCAAGGCAACTGGCAAGAAAGAGCTATGGATTAAGGGGATTTTCACCATTGAAGTGAACCAAAACATGTCTAACATTTCTATCTCTTATACTGCTATGACCACACATTTCAATGACCAGACTGGTACTCAGTTGGGATGTTGGCTTCTACTCCCACCCTTAGACAACCTATGATAAGTTGTACATTGCAGCCTCACTGACTGACTATAACCTAACTGTTTCACTGCACAAATCATATTAGACTCCAATGTACCCTGTAATCAATGGTGTGTTTTCATAGGTCCACCATTGGCTCTGTGTTTTTGGGTTGAGAGCCCATCTATGACACACCATATCATAGCGTGGCAGTGTTACCAGTTGAGATACACTCAGGCTGACATGTTTAGTGAACACTACTTAGCCACATGCATAACAGCCTAAGTCTTTAGTCTTGTCCACTCTCCCCCTGAATGGCAAACATACACATAGACTTTTGGTATTTGCTTAAATATTTTAAACAGCACTGCTTGCGCATGAGAGTTTGACCCTGAATGAGCAGATTAGAAGAGCAGTACCTATATAGTGTACTGCAGTACATCCAAATGCTGAGTGCTGCTGCCTCATAACAACAGGGACCTGGGTTTGACTCCTGGTTCGGCTACTTTTTTATTAAATGTTCTTCCTGTGTTCACGTGGGTTTTATCTTGGTACTCAAGTTTCATCCCACATTTCATTAATGAGCAATTCCAAGAATAAAAACACCTCTCACCCGTCAACTTGCATGTAAATAAAAGGTCTTTCAAAACATTAAGCTCCCACAATTATTATCATAAATGCTACATCTTAAAGGAACGCAGATTAAGAATAATGGGTGAATCTAAATTAGTACTACATAAGTGTAGGTACTTGATTGATGACTGAGAGACGGAGAACACACCCTAAAGGATAGACTGCTGTTCATATAAAATGTCCTCCTAATGAGAATGATGGCTCAGTCCAAAGACACGTCATCTGGCTTGTGTAGGTAGCTGCTGCATTGTGAGTGACCCTGGGTGTAGGTGTGGAAGCACAGTGGGCACAAGCCTTTCCAATAGAACAACTGGGAATTAATAATCTGTCAATAATGTATAAATGTTCAAATCTGCTTTATCTAACTATAGGGTCACAGGGAAGAAAAGTGGGGTGCCTATCCATCCACACATACACATGCTGTGCCTATTAGAGTTTAATCCAGTGCCTTTACTATCTATCTATCTATCTATCTATCTATCTATCTATCTATCTATCTATCTATCTATCTATCTATCTATCTATCTATCTATCTATCTATCTATCTATCTATCTATCTATCTATCTATCTATCTATCTATCTATCTATCTATCTATCTATCTATCATGGCAACAGTAGGTTTAGAAAGCACTGAAACATAATAGTGGTTGAATCTGTGTTAAAGAAAGCATGTTGAAGATAACACTTAAAAGCTGAACAAATTCAGTTAATTTAAAAGTAAGCCATTTGAATTAAAATATTTAGTATTGACTTACCATGCACTTACCACTCCTTAAAAGAACTCCTGTTTTATCCTGCTAGTTAGCATTTAATAATTATCTATCCAACCATTTATCTAGTGCTTATCTAGAACAGGGCTGTGGGGAAACTAGAGCAATGGGCTCAAGGAACAATCCCTGGACAGGGCACCAGTCCATTCCAGGGTGAACACACACACATATCAGGGGCCAGTTTAGCATCGCCAATCCATTAACCTGCATGTCCTTGGACTGTGGGAGGAAACCAGAGCACCGGTCCATGTTCTCCACATAGAACAGGGGAGAACATGCAAACTCCATGCAACAAGAACCTGAGATGTTTACTCTGGTCTCCTCGTTGTGAGGCAACAGCACTACCACTGTGCCACCATACCACCACATTTAATAATTATATTATAAATTATAATTTCTCGTTGCTTTGTACCAATAAAGCAAAATTATTCCCTAATGATTCAATTTTTATTCCGTTAATTATTCCATTGTTTTGGTTTTGAACTTCTCGGCTCTTTCGCTGACTTTTGCAAACCTCAAGTTTGTAATCTTGGGTGTCATTTTTGACAGTAACCTCTCTTTTGAGAAACAGATTAACTTTGTAGTAAAGAGTTGCTTTTTCTAGCTTTGTCTTTTAGCTAAGGTCAAACCTTTTATTATCTCTTAGGGATCTTGAGAAAGCTACTCATGCCTTTATCTTTTCTCAGTTTGACTACTGTCATGTTGTATTCTGGGATCAGCAAATTCCTGACACGCAGGGTGCAGTTGGTTCAGAATGCTGCTGCCCGTTTTTTGGTTGGGGCAAGAAAATTTGATTCTGTTTCTCCAATATTAGCTTCTTTACACTGGCTGCCTATTAGTTTTTGACTTTAACATTTTGTTGATAGTTTTTTAAATCATTACATGGGTATGCCCTTGCCTATTTATCTGAATTGTGAGCTTTACACCAGCCATCCAGAGAGCTTAGATCTGCTGGTCAGTTGTCTCTTATGGTCCCTCGCACTGTGTAAAACTAAGGGGTGGGGGCTTTGCAGCTGCTGCTCCTCGTCTGTGGAACTCTTTACCTCACTACATTAAGGAGTCACCTTCAATTGAACTGTTTAAGACAAGACTGAAGACGCTATTCTATTCTCTATCTTTCACTGACCTTCACAGATACTGATGGTTGCCCTACGCTTAGTCATCTTCTTTCTTTTCTTTAACTCATCGCTGGCTGCATTTCATTTTATTGTACTTTATTTCTATTTATTTTATTAATGTTCATTCTATGTTTTAATAGTAAAGCACTTTGGCTACAGCATTACTAATGTTGTTTTAAACATGCTCTTTAAATAAATTGACAGTTTAATGATCTGATAGAAGTGTATTAAGCACTGATAGCATGCATATCTTTTCTGCATCCCGTATGCCTCTTACAGAAAACCTGCTAAATCTTGGCTTGTTTGTTAGCCGCAGTTATGGTGTGTTGTCTTAAATGTAAACCCGTAGTACAATCGAGCAGATCTGAACATGTCTTACTCTCACCTACAAGTCTGTGGTTGAGAGCAGCAGCTCTCTTATTCAAGCCAGAACTTCTTATGTGTGTTCGGGGAGGGTTGTTGTTTGATTGTTTTATTTATTTATAACATATAATATGTACATTTTATATATAAATCTGTGTAATAATATCTCTACTCTTCCTCCCTCCGCAGATTTAGAGATTGACCGCTTTACTACCATTGATGTCACTTCCTGTGACGGGTGTCTGTTCACCTAGATGCACCTCTTTCTGCTGGAAGTTCTCAAAGCCAGAAGATCTGCAGTCTTAATTCAGCTCACTTTGAGAACTGGTGTCTGAAAAGACGTATCAGACACATCTATTGTGTTATCTTGTTGCCAGCTTTGGTCTCGATTTTACACGATCAGCAGGGGGTGTATTTTTTGTTATATATGTATATACTGTATACATATCTATTTTTTTTCTTTTTGTAAAGTTTTAATTTCCCCTTGGGGTCAAATTAAGTATGTCTATCTATCTGATGGTATCTATGCCACTATGTCAAAAAACCATGAGCCGTTATAAGATGATCTCTCTTTTTACTTTGGTTTGACTCTTGTCCAGTGAAGATATCTATTCATTTAGGTGCCAGGCATGGTGACATAAATATTTTACCATTCTGCATGTAGATTTGATCAAACATGCTCTGATTCATAATTAACAGTGTTTGAGCTCTTTTGTCCTGCTACACAATAAATACCTGTTGAACTTGCTTGCTTTTCGACTGAATAGCCCAATTTTATATTTTATTCAAGATTCTGCTAAAGGATTCTCTGGCTTGAGTTATGTTTTAAATGATGTTAGGTGTCTTTAAGAGGTTATTTCCTTTGTGCTACAGGAATGTGATTTTTATGGAGCTGAGTGAAAAATGGAGCCCAAAAACAAGAGTTGTAAGAGCTTTTAAATGGATAGATGAGTTCAGTTAAGGAGTGTGTCTGTCTCCTTAGTGACAGAGCACAATCCAGCCAAGGCTACATCTACCATCTGCCCAAGAGAAGAAGCTAGCAAGTGGTCACCAAAAAGAAGACATTTCTAGATTCTAACCTGAACTTTAACTGTTGACATGTGAGACTCTTTTTCCAAGCACCTGGTCATCATACATACCTGGGTGTTCATGTACAGGTAGTTTCTGGTATTCCTAGGGTTGAACATGATGCAGAATCTTTTACGGATTCTTATGAGCATTATAATGACAATTAGTTATCATTGCTTGTCTTCCATTGATAGATAGATAGATAGATAGATAGATAGATAGATAGATAGATAGATAGATAGATAGATAGATAGATAGATAGATAGATAGATAGATAGATAGATAGATAGTTTATTAATCCCAAGGGGAAATTCACATACTCCAGCAGCACCTTACTGATACAAAAAACAATATTAAATTAAAGATTTATAATAATGCAGGTAAAAACAGACAATAACTTTATATAATGTTAACGTTTACCCCCCCTGGGTGGAATTGAAGAGTCGCATAGTTTGGGGGAGGAACGATCTCCTCAGTCTGTCTGTGGAGCAGGACAGTGACAGCAGTCTGTCGCTGAACCTGCTCTTCTGTCTGGAGATGACACTGTTTAGTGGATGCAGTGGATTTTCCATAATTGATAGGAGCCTGCTGAGCTCCCGTCGCTCTGCCACAGATGTTAAACTGTCCAGCTCGATGCCAACAATAGAGCCTGCCTTCCTCACCAGTTTGTCCAGGCGTGAGGCGTCTTTCTTCTTAATGCTGCCTCCCCAGCACACCACCTCGTAGAAGAGGGCGCTCGCCACAACCGTCTGATAGAACATCTGCAGCATCTTATTGCAGATGTTGAAGGACGCCAGCCTTCTAAGGAAGTATAACCAGCTCTGTCATTTCTTACACAGAGCTTCAGTATTGGCAGTCTAGTCTAATTTATCATCCAGCTGCACTCCCAGGTATTGTCCTTGTGACACAGAAGTTTTTTTTATACTTTATTTATTCCTAACTTTAATATAGATTTATAAATGAAGGATGCCTCACAAAGTGGTAGAGTGGCTGGGGATTTATTATGATAATTTTAAAAGTCTAACAACATTCAATAACATATATACAGAAAGCTCATATGTGGGCTATTTGGGACTTCTTTTCTGGACTGTAAAGCCCTGGAGTGTATGCCTGCAGCAACATGGGAAAAGAGTATTTGAGCCCAGGAAGGTCCACAGCCAGGGCCATTCTTAGGTTTTTGGGGACCCTAGGCATGGAACGTAGGTAGGGGGCCCCGGAAGGGGGGGTCCACCCCTCCCCCCAGAGCTGAGGATAAAACTGAATTGTGAAGTTGCAGTGTCGAGTTGCTTTGTGGAATGGTTTTTATCTTCCCAGCTTCTGCTATTTATAGCGTGATCGATTTGTTGCGCAGACGCTTGGAGGCAGGCGAGGTGGATGATCAGTGCCCTCCCACTGGGGCCACACCCACTACTCCGTCACCTCGATTCCGCCTGTCGTCGTCACTGTTTCCTTTTTGCTCGCACATAACCATATTGATAATTCCGCCACCAGAGAAAATTTGTACTTCTGAAATATATGGACCTGTAAGTTGTAGGCTATTTGGTTAAAAAAAAGTGCCCGGCGGGGCCCCCTTGGCAATGGGGGCCCTAGGCAGTCGCCTAGTTTGCCTATGCCTAAGAACAGCCCTGCCACAGCTTCCCAAATTCAGTCACGGGTAGGTCTGTATTTGAGAGTGACGAATGTGAGTGGGTCCTGTTCCAACCAAGGATAGTTTCTGCCTTGTACCTGTTGCTACCAGGGTGGCCTGTGGCCTCAGTGATCCTGAAGTGGATTAAGTGGGTTTAAAAATGGGCATTCTGACAGGAACTGTTGGGTCCTCACACCTTCCCTTCCAGGTGAATGAGTCTGCTATGGAAATCCTCTTAGGTCAGCAGACAGGATCTGAAAGCAAGTATTATGTTTTTTGAAACATGCAGCCCCCGTTCCTTGACTCACGTTACCTGATCATATAATGCACTGAATGTCAGATAGCTTTTAAATCATTTAGCAATTATGTTCATAAATTGTTCTGACATCAAAAGTAACAAACAAAACTCATGTATTGGTGCTGTTCATCTGACAAAAGGAAGATAGAGCCAGCAAGATAATTCTACTGTACAACTAGACAACTTTACACTTGGTAGTAAAGGGAAGCTATACCACAGCATCTACTGACTACTACAGAAATGCATACATTACATAACAGGGATCCTAGAAAATGCAAAACCTGGAAAACAGTGAAATTAGCATTAAAGAATGAGTGGATTTCTGAGTTGAAGGGTGAATGTTGAGCTGTCTTTCTGGAGCTGTTTGACAGATGATGAAACAACATGGACCATGAAAAAATAAAATAAGCAGAACAAAATCAAAAAGTGGACAACAATTTTCTGTTGTCCAACTTCATGGACAAGTGACAAACTAAAATTTAGAGGAAGCAATAATTGGCCTTTTCCAAAACTTCAGGCAAATCTTTAGAAAATTTTGCATTCTACTAAAATACACAAAATCTTCCTCTTGTGTTGCCCAGTTAATGATCGTTTTGAGGCAGATGCTGTCATCTGCAAGTTCAAATATTTAAATTCACTGAGCTGTCACATGAATGACAATTGTATGGTAAATGTTTTGAATGATCAAAAACTCATCATTCGTTTTTTATACAAACACTAGGTTTTAATCCTGATCACAATCTCCATGATGCCAGTGGCTGAATATAATGGGTCATCTGAGAATAGGTGAGGATTTATGTGTGAATATGCCCTGTGAGGCGCTAGGGTTCCACTGATTTTAAAATTAGCTAGTTAGAAAATGGACGGTGTCATGTTCTTTGGGTTCTGTAATATTTGACTTTAATACAGTTGAAAGTAACACAGAAAGATTTATTTAAATAAAGTCTTTACTAATGAATTACTCTAGTGTTTCATTTACAGGTCAGCCATCTTTCTTACAACCACCACGTCTCTAGTGCCAGTTAGGGATCATCCCTCAATTACAAGAAGTTAACATCAACTTTCATATAAGGAAGTGTTTAACGATTACTTATCTTGACAGACGGGTGGATGTTTAACCTGCTATCAAAGTCCAAGAAAACGAAAGGCTCTAGGACCCGGCAGGATCCATTTATAGACGGCAGAGATGCCGTTATTTTAAACAAAGTAGGCTGTCTTTGCAAACTATTCTTCCAACTTTCCGTGTTTAACTTACGGTGCGCTTCTTTTACACTAGAAGATATCTAAAGAACCAACAAAAAATCCTGCGATTTATGAAAATTCTCAATAACAGCGGCAAATAACAGCACTGCCTGGGTTTTATAAACCATATTTCATTTTATGGTTACCTTTTTTACGACCCTCTACATTATAATCCATCCAGCGTAATCATAACCTGATACTGTAATTGCCTGTTTTCTGCAGGGTCTGAAAGTTTGGTCGGCATACCATTTGACAGCGGGCATGCCAATAATGTGTCAAGTGAATAACCAATCGCCACACAAAATCACTCTGGCGCCCGCCCACAGGCATGTTGTTATTGGTTATTTGTGGGATTACCCCGCCCACTCCAATCTTTTTCTCCACTTGTTGATTTCACAATTCCTCAGGGGGATGGGTTTCGCTGGCGCTTTTTTTTTCTTTTTTTAAAAACGTAAGACAGATGCTCTTTATCGTGTCGATTTACCCACAATGTCATTGTGCAAGATGTTGTGTCATATCTGTGTGGCTTGAGGGAAACATTTCAAAAAGGAGAGAATGTGCGGTTTGAGCAAAACAAATTTGATCGCTGTTGTTATAGGCGGCTCAATTTTGATCTTGACCTCTGGTCTTAAATACAGCTTTGTATTTTTTATGTTTAACTTTTTAAACGACGTCGTTCCTGTTGTATTGATATGCAAGTGTTTTATGAGGATGCTCCGAAAATATTTAATGCCAGTGAATTAATTGCCCAGGAGTTAATTTCAAGTGAGCACGGAAGGAACGTTTAATTTTATATAGCAATACTTAATAAAAGCAACAGGATTTCGAACCTAAAAAGTTCTTTCTTTCTTTCTTTCTTTCTTTCTTTCTTTCTTTCTTTCAGTATGACATGAAACCTTTGTTAGTTAGGGTTAGGAGCATGAACGAAATCAGACAACACTGGACTGGACACCAGTCGTTTTGCATTGGTAATGTTATATAAATACAATTACCTTCCGCTGACCTAGTCAATTTATTACTAGTACTAATTACTAGTACTAACTGAGCTACCCATTGAAATCTAAGTAATCAACATAGACTTCATAGTTAATGTGTGCAGTGCACTGTCTATCGGAATGTATTTTGTAATGCATGTAGTATTAAAGTGCATTGCATTTGTCATTCCAATAGACGGTACATCGCAAGCATTTGTTGTAAAAATGTTTGTGATGTGCCATCTGTTAGAATGACAAATGCAATGCATGTTATATGCCATTTGGTATGGATTCATAAAAGCAGTGTTAATGAAATCCTTACTTGCATGTCCATCCAGCCTGCAGTGGGTCTGCATAACTCAGTTTTATTTAATAGAAAACACAAATCATCTTACCTGTAGTAATTTGTAGAGCCATCAAACCAGAGCAGTAGGTGAAAAACCCAAACACACACAGATGGATTATGTCAACTCAAACAAAACAGTGCTTGGACTGGTATTCAAACCCAAGTGCTGTGAGGCACCAGTTCTAACCACTCATGAAATAGTAATGTTCATCTTAATATAGATAATTATGACTTAGGTGCAGCAGTTTCCTTTCAATTCTGACATCCAGGGTTCAAATTTCATGCCAACTGCTGCCTATGTGGAGTTGGCACATTCGTTATATTCTTTATCCATGTAGGTGTTTTCTCTGGGTTGTCTTACCATATCTCAAAATCATGCGTGTTAGGTGATAGGACATGTGTTACAGTTGGTTTAAGTCACCTCAATGCATGTGAGATTGAGTGGGCCCGGCAATGGTGTAGTGATGTTTCCAGGGTTGGTTTCTGCCTTGTGTCTATAGCTCCTGGGATAGACTGTAGCTCCTCGGAAATAGAAATTTGATTAAAAGGGCTTGGAAGTATTATATTACATTTATACTGTAGTAAAAAATCCCTTTAATTAGTAGAAATATAACAATGTCCATTGAATATAACTAGAAACAATATATAACAACTTTTGCATGCTGGAATGTCAAAAGTGCAGAAACTTTGTGATGTTTAGCTAAATACCCATTTCAGTATAAAATGTCGTTGGTTCTTAAAATGTAGTACTAGGGTGTTGTACCGTGTTAGCCATTATGGATGTCGTGAGAAGTCAAGCAAAATGACACCTTTTATTGGCTAACTAAAAAGATTACAATATGCAAGCTTTCGAGGCAACTCAGGCCCCTTCTTCAGGCATATTGTAATCTTTTTCGTTAGCCAATAAAAGGTGTCATTTTGCTTGACTTCTCACTACGTTCTTAAAATGAAAATTGACTAAGCAAAAATTACAGCTTGTTTGGAGACTAATATTTTATTTTTTATCTCTTTCAGAATTTGGGGAGCTCATGAAGACAAATACACAACCTATTTTCTGTTTCAAAGAGATGGAATCTTGTTAGTAATGGGCATGCAGTGCATGATGGGACAGTGCATCACATTCCAGGCTTCAAGTCTGTTTTATAAAGGATCAGAGGTAAAACTCCAGTATAGTAGTGTCTATCACATTTGCATATGTACTCTGGAAAAGTTGCCTTGATACAGTCTAAATTGTTTTTAATCATATTGGGTATGTGGCCAATTTGAAAGGCACTGTATACAATAAAAAAATGATCCATCCAAGAAAGTCTTGCAAGATTTAAACAAAACAGAACAATGAACTGTTTTAATATAAAAAAACTAACTCATTCATTTATTGTACAGAATGATTTTGGGCAAATTTCATGATTGCTGTAAAATTATTAGACAGTTAGAAAAAAAGCCAGTCTTCAAAATGTAAATAAAAGTACTTTATTACTTTATTCTAGGGAAGCACTGAAAACAACCCGGAAGGTTTTTGAAACCAAAATATGCCAACTTGTCCACTCTGGTTGTTTTGAAATATACAGTACTTTGAGAAGAGTGCCGTTTCGGTCACCCTTAGTCGCCTTATTAACAGATCTGGTGACGTGTCAGACTGCACTTTGGTCCCAGGTTTAAATCTGGTCTGAGGGGCCTTTTGCATGGGTTGCCTGTGGGAACTGTGATTTTGGGTCTGTTTACTAGTTTAGGATGACATACTGCTGAGGTTTGAGCTTCGCTTCCCTTACTCCTTTACTTGTATTTGTGTAGTTAATTCTTTTATTGAAAGTAACATGCAAATCACAATGACACAGTTGCTTCCATATATCTTAATTTGGAGCATTGACAGTCGCTGGTCAGGATCACACAATACGTCAGCAATTATTTTCTTATCTAAACATGCAACATTCCTTACTTAAAGCTGTGCTTTTACAGCAAAATCTTGTAGACTGATATTTAATTATGTGGAGTGACATGACATACCTATGGTATATGCAGGTGAAGTAAAATGAATTAAAAAGACATCTTTCCAAAATATAGGAGAACAGATGAAGACATAATAAAGATGCAAAAAAGAAGACAGTGTAGTAAAGTGTGATGTCTCAGGTGAGACATAAAGACGTTTCAAGGTAAGGCAGTTACAGCATGTTCACTTATTATGGTGCTGGATGGTGACTTATTACACATTAATAAGCGCACTGTGACAGACGACCGGCTATGGACTCCGGTCGTCACCCCCAGGCCGCTAGGAGGAGCCCTCCGGACTGCATATTGGTGCCCCGAGTTCCAGCAGGGCCTCATGGACTTTGTAGTGTTTTGACACAACCCTGCTGGATACCTTGGGGGCCGTCAGGAGTCGCTGTAGGGGGGCTAGTGGGCTCTGGCATGCCCTATAACCCGGGAGTACATCTCAGTCACGTGACTGAAAGAACTGACGTGCTCCCGGGATGAAGAAAAGGACTGTTTGCCCTGACCCGGAAGGAAAAACGGACTTGTGGGTTTGGCTTGGAGCCACTTCCGGGTCAGGGGCTATAAAAGGACTCTGGGAAGCCCAGAACGCTGAGCTGAGCTGGGAGGTAGGAGGGCGAAGTGTCTGGGCGAGGAGGAGAGAGTATTGTTGATTGAGAATAGTTTATTGTGTATATGAGTGTGGTGAGGAGAGTGCTTGGTGCACTACTGTATAATAAAAATAATTATTATTATACTTTCACCTGGTCTCAAGAGTGGTACCTGAGGGTGTTAGAGGTGGCTCCACGCCTCTACTGCTACAGCACATATATGTAAGAATTTCACTGCACTCCGTAAACCAATAAATACAAATATTTATGTACTTCTAATGGATTTTTCTATTTAAATCCACCTGATACTTTGAGAAGGAACATTCTTCAGAAATACCCACATACAGTGCCCTCCATAACGTTTGAGACAAAGACACAAGTGTTGTAATTTCTACATGGTGTGACCAGAATGTATGCAAATACATTGCAAATAAATCAAAGTCTGAAATGTATACTTTAATCATGTTTGAATGGTTAGATTTGTAATTTTAAACTGTGGAGCAGTGGGGTAAATAAAGGAAAAATATGTCTTTGCCCCACATATTATGGAGGGCACTGTATGTAATGGTGACACGCTCCAATGGCAAATATATTTATTAAGTATATAAAATATTTCTTCTGAGTTTTTTCATTCATTGCACCCAGGACAGACCCTGGCTTCCTGTGATACTTTGCAGAATAAAGCAAGTTCAGCAAATGGATACTAAAAGATACGCAATGCAAATCACAAGCCACAAAACAGCACACAAAAAAAGGGATGTGATAAAAATTGAAACTTCCATATGAATAATTAAAAAAAAAAAAACAAGCAATTGTTTTACCATGTTTCACAAAATAGCCACACAGTTTGTGTTGTTTCCAGGCATAATGTTACAAAGCCATTGCAGTGGTTAGCACTACTCCCTCACAGGTCTGTAATCCTAGGTTCAGATCCCAGTACTGGTGTTGTCTGTGTAGACTTTTAATGTCAATGTGGGTTTTCTCCAGGTGCCATGTTTTTTTTTTCCTCCCAGATCTCAAGGGATATGCAGATTACAGGGTTGATATGCAAGTTTCTTGTTTTACAAGCAAATGTAACCCAGTTATCTTTTTGAGTGGAAGTTTTTCTAATCAAAAGTGAGATAAGCAAAGTAAGGAAGCATAAGAATGTTCTTAATTTTGTGGGGCTGTGTCAGATTGGCAGAGTGACCTTATGGTTTTCAGAAAAGATCTCTAGCCATCTACCTACACTGCCGACCTTTGCCTGAACTAGCATGGATTGATTTTTAAAGTAGTTTATTGAAAATAAATGGAGGAATACATCTACTAACCCTTTCACATTTTCTTCTTCTTCTTCTAGTTCTTCTTCTTCGTCCTCTTCACCTGTTCCCAGTTCTATGTGAGGACTAAATGTTTGATCAACCTTCTCCAAACAGCTCTGTTCTGCACCTCCTCGCCCATTCAGATGCTTTTCCTTCAGATCTTCTTTTACTTTATCTATCCATCTCTGCTTTGGCCTCCCTCATTTTCTCTTTCCCTGTACTTCATTTCCATCTCTCTTTTGCCCATATACTCACTCTACTTTCCTGTACTTTCTTAGATATCACTTCCACTTTTGTTGCACCTCTGATTGTTTCCTTTATTATTCTGTCCTTTTTGTAACTCCACACATCCATTTCAACATTCTCACTTCTGCAACATCAAACTTTTTTTCCCGTGCTTCCTTAACTGCCGATGTCTCACCTCCATACATCATTACTGAACTTACCACTGCCTTAAAAACCTGACCTTTAATCTTCGCCTTAATTTTATGATCACACAACACTCCTGATATCTTCTCCCAGTTGTTCCATCCTCACTACACTCTATGGGTTATCTCTGCGTCTTGGTTTCCATCTTGGGCTACACTGATCCTAGATATTTAAATGTATCAATTCTTTTCAGTAGCTCTCCCTGCAGGCTAAATTCTGAATCCTGATCATCATTAATCATCGTATATTCTGTCTTCTTCCTATTTATCGTTAGTCTTCTATCTTTCAAAGCCCTTCTCAATTCTTCCAACTTCCCCTCACCTTCTTTATTTCTGGTGCTACATGACACAATGTCATCAGTAAAAAATATGTACCAGGGGGATTGGACTTTTATCCTGTGACTCAACACATTCATATTCAGATCAAGGAGGCTAGGACTTAAAGAAGATCCCTGGTGCAGACCTACTCTAACTGAGATCTTGTCTGTTATCCCAACACTGATTTTAAACTGAGTCCTCTTTCCCTCATATATATCCTGGACAATCCTCACATACTTCTGTGATACTCTTTTCTCTCTCATGCACATCCAGACCCCTTGTGGTAGTATATTATAAGTCTTCTCCAAATCAATAAACTCCATATACAAACCTTTCTGTTTTTTTTCAATGCTTCTCTATGAACTGTCTCAATGCATTGACTACACCAGTTGTTTCTCTCTCTGGCGTAAAATCAAACTGCTCCACCCCTATGGTTGTCTCTTCCCTAAGCCTTCTCACTATAACCCTTTCCCAAATTTTCATTGTGTGTGATATCAACATTACCCTTCTGTAGTTTCCACAATCCTTAATATTGCCCTTTTCTTTAGAAATGGGTACAATCACACCATTCCTCCACTTCTCTGGTATTCTCTCCTGTTCATAGATGTTCTGCATTAGATCCCATAACACATCTACTCCCTCTTCTCCTAAACTCTTACACACGTCCACTGGTATTTCACACAGTCCTCTTTCCTTTCCATTTTTCATTCTTTTCAGTGCCTCCTTTTCTTCCTCCCTCCTTATTCTTGGTATTAGCCCTTCATTTGTGACTCCATCCCAAAATACTACCCTTGGATTTTCTTCCTTCAACAGCTTTTCAGAATACCTTTTCCGTCTATTCTTGATTCTATCATGCTCATTTAAGACCACAACTTGCTCATCTTTCATCTACTTTGTCTGACTAAAAGCTTTTCCAGCCTTGTTCCTAGCCTTTGCTATTCTAAAAATTCTTTTCTCTCCCTCTTTTGTCTCCAGTTTTTCATACACTTCCTCCAAAGTCTGTACCTTGGCTCTTGCCACTGCCCTCTGTGCCTCCTTGTTTGTCTACCTATACATTTCTCTATCTTCCTCCCTCCCTGATTGGTACCATATTAGAAAGGTTTGATGGTAGATGTGCATTTATTTATTAGGTTTGCTAATAATGATATTCATTATTTATTCTTTATTTTTTCATCACCATACAATGTAAATACTATCCTGTACTGTACTAGAATACAACGGTAAGTCTCAATATATGTTAACAGACCGAGTTCTGCCTCTGCCCCATCTTGAGCTCATCCCTGTGGCTGTACGGAATCTTTCATGAACCTCAGTCACAGCAGCTCACTTGTGCTCCTTGAAATTGAAGCAAGTAAGCCAGATGAAGTTCACGTCCTTCAAACGTAAAAAATAAAATCAGCCTAACTTGTGTAGAAATGTATGAAAGATGACTTCATGACACTTTATGCTACAGTGACTAGACCTGTACTCTGTATTTCTGTTACACTAAAAACAGCCTCAGGACTGCATTATCTAACGATTAGAATGATTTGATATTTTTCTGACACTGTAATTTATCTGTAAAGTGCCGCAATGATCAGATATCTATCATGTTCAAATACCACCAACAATTTTACCTTAAGAAATGTGAACTACAGTTAGGCACAGACCCTCCACATCAAACAAAACACAAGCACATGAATCTTATCACTTGAGTTGGAATCTGCTGTCTATGTCTATTGCAAAATGATATTTTAAAACATTTATTTTACATATACTACTATTACATGTAATTTCATTCCATTCTTTCTGTTATTTTTCAATATAACTCACTGTTTCAAACATAGGTGATAAACAAAACTGTGATAACAAAATTGTTGATGAAGTGAGAAGAAATTGAAAAGTGCTTCAACTTTCAAACGAGCTAACCAAGTCTTTGAACACACCTGAATGTTACACTATATGTTCATTTTCTTAGAACATTAGAAGATGAGAACAGGCCATTCAGGCCAATCCACCTAATTCCTTCAAAATAACATCAAGTCGAGTTTTGAATGTTCCTAAAGTGTTACTGTCTGCCACACTACTTGTGTCTGTGGTTCTCTGTATGAAGAAATCTTCCTAATGTTGGTACGAAATTTACCTTTAACAAGTTTCCAACTTTGCCCCCGTGTTCTTAATGAACTCAGTTTAAAATAACAGTCTCGATCCACTGGACTAATTCTTGCTTGTATATTAATTTAAAGGTGTTAAAAACAATTTACGTCCTTCCTCTACACAAACCTCTAATGTTTGGTTACTTGTTCATTTATATGTGTGAAAATGTGCTATAGAGGTTATGGCGGTTGTTCCATCACAGCCTGCATTTTCTTGGCTAGCTTCACAGATTATATCCATGTGCAACGCTTAATTGTTTTGTCACACTATTGAGCAAGTCAACAAAATAAATACAGAATTTGGTGTTCACAAAGTTATAATCACTGAATGAAATCAGCAAAATTGAACAAAACATTCAGCTTTGAACTAATGTCCACTCCATTTAATTGAATAATAAATATTAGCACATCAGAAATAAAGTATAAGCTAGTGGAGAGCAATAGTATCACACAATTTGTCATTTGTATCAAAATTGGGGTATACACTGAGATAAACAGACAGAAGTACACTGTACTCCCAGAATATGGTAACAGATGGTGTTCTTCTTTGCACATGTCTTAATTACATTTCCTGTTGAGGTTTTATGGCCCGTAAACTATAGAGGTAGTGTGAATCCTCCTTTTACCTTATTCTGATGATGCCTTTTGCTTAGATGAGGAACATATCACCGTGATTAGAGGGCAGCTCAAACAGGATTCTGTTTCTGCATCTGTTGTATTTGGATTGAGCAGCATGATGTGAATTTCCCTGATTATGTGTGAGCCATGTCATTTGCAAACTTTTCCTTCTCCAATGGCAGGCAAGACTTTCTGTCATAGGAAGTAAGGATATTCACTGTCTTCTCAGTGTGATCCTCTGAAATAAACAGTAGCCAATATTTATTAAGTAGCTGTTTCTGGTTTGGAATTCTATGTGACTTTTTGCAGCCTACTGATATTTCCTTAGATAGATACATTTTGAATCTACAGTTTGCATATTTACACATACTGCATATCCATACACTGACATTGGGCCAATTTGCCAAAATAGAGCTGTATGGTATCAGGTAATCCTCACTATAAAAGACCCTGCGCAAACTACTGATATTTGCATTAATAAAGATAATCTTGGTTACTTATTGTCTTCTTTCGGAGGTGTTTTATAAAGCAATCATTGGTTGATTTATTTTACTTTGACAGGTGTTGGTATCACTGTCAGACAAATTGTGAAGTAAGAAAATGAGAGCATGTCACAGTACTGTATAGTGTGATTTTGAAGACAAACACTATTGTTCTGGGTGGTGCAGTGGTAGCACTGCTGCCTCGCAGTTAGGAGAACTGGGTTCGCTTCCCGGGTCCTCCCTGCGTGGAGTTTGCATGTTCTCCCCGTGTCTACATGGGTTTTCTCTCGGTACACCGGTTTCCTCCCACAGTCCAAAGACATGCAGGTTAGGTGCATTGGCGATCCTAAATTGTCCCTAGTGTGTGCTTGGTGTGTGTGTGTGTGTGTGTTTATCCTGTGGTGGGCTGGTGCCCTGCCTGGGGATTTGTTCCTGCCTTGCACCGTGTGTTGGCTAGGATTGGCTCCAGCAGACTCCCGTGACCCTGTGTTAGGATATAGTGGGTTGGGAAATGACTGACTGACTGAATATCGTTCTAGCCTTCTATTGTGAGCACTGTCCCCCTGCTAATCTGTCCTTCTCAGCAGACCATTTGAAGTGCATACCACTCATTTTTATGTCTGTAGTGTACAGTGTCATATGTCTATGGCGATCGTCTGCTCTCTTTGGTGTGAGTAAACAATTTGCAATGCCTCTTTAAAAATGGTAAAAGTAATCATGAATTAATCATTGGTTATTCCCAACATTATGGATACTGGATGTGATCACATGTTTTACAGCACCTTCTTTGGAAGACAGTGTTCATAAAATCTTTACATAAAGATTCATACTTGTTGTGGGGCACAGACTAGTAGTAGTCATAGTAGTAGTAATAGTAGTAGTGTTGTCACACGTGCATAGTAGAGTTGAATTCTTACTTGCATGTCTGACAAACATGCAACACATCAATAAACCACAATAGACAAGAATGTATTAAAATCCAAAACTTCATTTTATTTTTTAGAAAATATAAATCAGCTTGATGTTCTCATTACCTCAGCTATACAAAATGGATATGGGTCATGTTTCTGTTTCTTCTGTAATTCGGAAGGTATGGATCTGAAACCTTATACACTCTAGAGCCATTCAGTTTATTGATAAAGGTTTATAGGCCTTCAATGAAATAACATAATCTGCTCAGTCCAGAGAGACTGAGGAGTTTCTGGTGGGGTGTTTTCAACAAATTAACAGTGTTGCTTAATGGCTAACTAGCTTGACCTGCCAGTAACTGTAATTATGGAAATATAGAAACAAATGTACATTGTGCAATTGTGATTTGTAACTCACTTTGGGTTAATGTCAAAGCTAAATAAGTAAGTAGTGGTATATTTGGCAGCATTTAAAGAGCTTTGGCTTTGTTCAAGCACTCACTTTTTCTCTTTGTTCAGACATTCTGCAGTTTACTCAGTTGATTTCTATTCTTCTTTGAATCACACCCTGGATGCTGTAAGTGTATATAGTGTACACATTTTCCTTAAGTCTATATTACTCTTTGCACTCTGATTTGCTTCTCCATATCCCAACAATGTTCATGTTAGGATTACTGGCAACTTTCAAATAGGTTTAGAGTGAGTGAGAGTAAAGCTGTGTGCACAAATGGGCCCTGCGATAGAATGGTGTCCTATCTATGGTCAGTTCCTCCTTACACCTCATATTGCAGGATGAACTCTAATTCTCAAGACCCAGAACTGGATATGTGTTTGGAAAATTGTGGTGTGTATATTTTCACATATTAATACTGTGAACCTTGAACCCGGACACAGACAGACATAAAACACACACGTTTATTTTCAGCACAACAACACAGTGCACAAACTAGCCACAATAATGCTCTTTCCTCTCTGTCTTCTGCCACGTCCACTCCTCACACGCAAGCTCCGTCCTCTTCCACCCGACTCCGACTCCTGGTATGGAGTGAGGCGGCCTCTTTTATAGCGCACCCGGAAGTACTCCAGATGCTCCACAATTAACAACCAGCAGCACTTTCGGGGTTTGGCGGAAGTGCTGTGGACCACAGTTCTGCGGCTGTCCGGGCACCCCCTGGTGGTGGCCACATCCTCCCATAAGGTTGAGCTTCCAAGCTCTGTGGCCCCCATACAATGAAGGGAGGTCGCCCTCTTGCGTTCTGGGGAAGATATAGCCCCTCTCCTGGTCCTTCCCGTCTCCAGGCGTCCCGGTGGGGCAAGGTCCCCAATACATACATAATAGTTTAATTTAATATCATTACATTCAAATTACAGAAACAATTACAATGGGATATAAATGTGGCTCACACCTTTCTTTAGCCTCATTCTTAAAGTGAAAAGGTGAACATTGATGTCGGAGCCCTGCTGCAGAAGACAAAAGCTTAGAGTCAACTAAACCAGATTTTTAGCAAACAAAGCAAACAGAGAAGTGTTTGAAATGCTATTAGTATTCTCCCCCTTATTGACATCGCTTTGAGAATGGTTCAGGTCGGGTGTAACAGTTTTCACACTGCGCTTTTTAGGACACACATTCCCTAAGATGGAGTAGCAATTAACACAAAGACAATGGAATCAGTTTTAAAACTCTTAAGGACACACTAATTAGTTTGTACTTGTACTTTTACAGCCAATTCTTTTTTATATGAATAGATAGATGCCATGTTTGCTTACTTTATTGCATTTTCCTTTCCCATTTCCTTGTAATGTATGATTTTTTTCTGTTATCTCATGCATGTTTCCCTGGGTTTTGAAGAACAATTGCTCACAGTTGTTTGGTTATCACTATTGACAGCTAACACCTTCAGTTTGATCTGTGAAGAGCATAAAATCTGGATCAGCTACCAAAAGCAAAGGGTATAGTTTTGATGAGATTTGTCCTCTGCTTCAGCACCAAGTTATCCCATTCGTAGACTGGAGACCTGGCCTTTCAGACATTCTAGAAATCAGAGGAGATTAATCTTGCTCCTGCCTTTTGTCTATTTTCATTTTTAAACTTTGTTTTGCTTTTTGAAGATTGGTATAGTTAGTCTTTTCTGGTTGAAGTGACCCTTGTCTGCCCTCTGACAATGATTTACCTGCTCGTTTAACCTCTTTCATTTCCTGGTCGATTCTCAAAAAATGAATTCCTTCACTGTAAATCTCTTCTTTCTAAGTTGTTCATGACAGGTACAGGCTCTGAACGATGACTCAAGCTGTAACCAATGAGTAACCAGTGATAGCTACTCAGCGTTCATGCTACCTGAACTTCAGAGCAGGTCATGTTTGGGCCTGGCCAGTACTTGAATTGAAGACCAACCAGGAAAGCTTGGGTTTCTGCTGGGAGAGGTGCTGATGAGGCCAGAAGGAGGCACTTACCTGGTGGTCTGTGATTGGGATGACAATGCCCCAGTGCAGTACAGGAACACAGTACTTCAGATGAGACATACAACTGAGGTCCTGACTCTCTGTGGTCATAAAGGATCCTACGGTATCTTTCAAAAAGAATAAGGTGTTTTCTCATGTTCTGGCTAAAGTACCCTCCACGGCTTTGTCCATTCTGACCCCCTAAGCATCCCCTGAATCTAACTGGCTATCTGCCTCTCTCATCCCATCATGACCTAACTACTAATGTGTGGTTAGTATACTGGTGCAGTAATGGCTGCCATCACAACATTCAGGTAGATGCTACCCATTGCTGTTGATTGAACTAGCTCCCCACTATCTACTGTATGTAAAGCACTTTCAGTAGTTAGAAAAGCACTATATAAATTTAATTTTTATTGTTATTATTTCGCCATGGCCGTGTTATGGAGGTGAGCACAATTTCTACACAGACAGCAGGAGCAAACCTTATTATTCAGTTTCATTGTTGGTTCCAGGAAAACTAGCTGAAGACAAACCTTGAAATTTTTTTTTTTATTAAATGTGACTCTACTTCGTTGAGCCCTTGAGCAAGGCCCTTAACCTGCAATTGTTCCATCCTGGGTATGACGTTAATCTGCATCCAGTCCTGCATGTAGGCCCTCCAACCTGCAGGGAAAAACCTGGGGGTTGGTGGCAGAATTGGCACTCCTGCCAACATAAAAAACCTCACACTGGTTCCATTTCATCTGAACTAGTGTGATGCCGAGGTGTCACCCATAGCATGGCTGCAAGGAAGTGGCTGTGCTTCCTGAGTCAGCTTTGCAAAAAATATCTAGTATTATTTCTGATGTGATACACCAAAACCAGTGAAAACAACACATGTTTTGCAAAGGAGAAACCATCTAGGAACTAACTGCCACCATGTAGCGTGAATAAACTTAAAGAATGCATTTGTGAAACCATCTCATTAGTGGATACCGATACATTACACTGGATCCGTTGAGAGCTTGAACAAAGACAAACAGGATATGTATACAGTATACTGAATTCATGCCATCCACTTTGAATAAAATATTCTACTGTCTTCTTTACCACGAACATCTATCTATCCATTTCTTGTAACTATTTATTCTGTTATAAGAATTATGGAAAGTTTTTCCAGAAATATCAAATGCAAAGTAGGAATCAGCCTTTGGTGAGATGCTAGTACATTGTAGGATGCATTGGTACTTGTTAAAATATGTAGACACTAGTCAATATGACCTTTTGAGCAGTAGGTGGCTATGGACATTTCCAGAGGAAAACCACACGAACACAGACAGAATGTTCAAAGTCATGACGGAGTATGAAACTGCTTTGAGGTGCCTGCTGCACCACCTTGGTGCCTGCTGTTGATTTAGTAAGATTTGTTAAACATCATGACATGTTTGAAACAAAGTGTATGGTCTCCCAATGTCTCTGTGGATTTTTCTCCAGGGATTCTAGTTTTTCTCCCACATTAGGTCTCCTTAGTCACAGTAGAATCCTGAACCACTTGGCTTTCAGTGTTTTGTGACCTAGGGAACTGGATTAAATAGGTTTGATAAGGATGGATAACAACAATAATTGGCAACCTACAGTCACTGGATAATTTGTAAGCAGCATGGAATCTCGGTGCCTGACAAGTGGTAGGTATGTGCATGTGCTTAAGAACATTCCCAGTACTGAAGATTGTACCATCATATGGGATGTGCCCATCCAGACCCATCATGGCCAACCATCCAGACATCACACTGTATGATAAGAAGAAGGGAACCTGCCTAATGATTGATATAACTATTCTAGATGGCATAAACATCATATTAAAGGAAGCAGAGAAGCTCAGTAAATATCAGGATCAGGAGATCGTCTTCAGAAGGATGTGGAGTTCTAAAGCAAGGATACCAGAAGAGGTAGAAGGAGGATTTGGAAACAATCTTAAATGGTCATTAGGTTATCATTGAGCCAAAAAGGAGCACTAAAGAGAATAGCACACATCATCAGGAGGTACGGTATTTCAATCTCTGAGTTCTTCAGTTGAGAAGTAGACCTACTCAGACCACCATTCTAATATTTGTGAAATAAAATGTTGATTCATTTCCTAACCTGCTAAATCCAGACCAGGGTCATGGGGGATGCCGGAGCTTATCCCAGCTAGCATAGGGCGCAAGGCAGGATAAAAAACCCTGGACAGGGTACCAGTCCATCACAAGACGAACACACACAGGTCCATTATTTAGCATTGCCAGTTCACCTAACTTGCTTGTCTTTGGACTGTGGGAAGAAAGCAAAGCACCCAGAGAAACCCACGCAAACATAATGAGAACATGCAAGCTGTACACAGCGAGAACTTGGGACACAAACCCTTGTGTCCTTACTGAGAGGCAACAGTGCTACCAATGCACCACCCTGAAATAAAAAAAATACATCATAATAATAAAAGTGATAGGACATTATATTTAGATATACATACCATACTGTGTGGCAAAGGAGACTGAGCAGAACACTAAATGCAAAAAAATTAAACCAGTGTAAAAAAGCAAACTCAATAATCTGGAAAAGTACAGAATTACATTTTGGCTGCTCAGTGATTTTCAGTTGTCCCCTGTGAATAATGCTGCCTTACAACTTCTTAGCTGTTCAAACCGTGAAGACTTGTGGCTTTCATAAAAATTGTCGATTTGTGACACAGTTGTCTAAGGTGAAGGTGTTGTGTAAGAATTGTCAGAACTCACTGTTTGAGTCCTTTCTCTTCAATTATGTTTAGAGATCTGCAGTTCATTATTCAAGAGCGGTAGTTAATACTTTAGATTTGATTTCATTCGTAGATATGGATTATAGATTTAGAGTATCTGTATTGTCATGCATGGGAGAGTTTCAAATTGTAAGCAGCCATCATGACTTGTTTTTGTCAGCCATTGTTAGCAGAGTAGTGTTGATAGCAAGGCATGTGAAACAACGCAAGCACTAAATGCGTCTAAGGAAAAATAATGTGTTATACTTTTCAAAGGAATCGCATGCATGAACACTTTAACTTTGACAGCCCTAATTAAAATACATTATCTTCTATACTAATAAAAGGCAAAGCCCTCACTGACTGACTGACTGACTGACTCACTCATCACTAATTCTCCAACTTCCCGTGTAGGTAGAAGGCTGAAATTTGGCAGGCTCATTCCTTACAGCTTACTTACAAAAGTTAGGCAGGTTTCATTTCGAAATTCTACGCGTAATGGTCATAACTGGAA